>NC_069737.1:1848548-1988548 GCF_027358585.1 Pangasianodon hypophthalmus | reverse complement strand
CCTTGCTTAGTGTCATGGAGGTGTATTATTTGCCAAATCTATTTACCATCAAAAGACAATAATTAGGTCCAAGATGTTAGCAGAATGTTACGGTAATGGACGTGTGTGTTTTTTATGTTGTGCAAAAAGCCTTACATAGTGTTCTGAGTAATGACGGCTATTTTGCTGCCGAATTATTTCCATTAGGGATAAGAGATGTTCCTGGTGCATGCTTACCTTTATTTTCAGGACATGAATTAGTCATAATAATAATAATAATAATAATAATAATAATAACAACAACAACAACAACAACAACGTGTAGCAGTTTTGCTGCTGCTCTTTTTCAGTAAAGCCAGAAATTTAATGGAAAATGTTAATTAAATATGTGACAGATGAGTGTTATAGTTATATAACTTTTAGGTATAGGTTCAACACTCATTCATAGAATCTGGATTTTTTTTTACTAACAATAAAATTGTAGGCATTTCCTTTTGTGTTTTTCTTTTTCTTTTTTTTTTTTTTTTTTTTTTAAAGTAGGTAACTTGGCTGTTGGAAGTAGAGTCTGTGAATCTGTGTTTGAAAATCAAATCTAATCTAATACATGGTCCTAAAATGTTTTGGCTGAATAAAGTAAGAAAACCATTATATTACACAAAATACTAAACCTTTTTTTCTCCCCAGCTTTCATTCAGGCTAAAAGCACAAATGTGCTAGTGTCAGCTAGCACGCGTTCATCCCACTGCAGGAACACAAAGCTGAACTAGTGCAATAAAATCAGCCAATTTAAGGCAGGAATGGAAGATAAACGCTGAGTGAGTCGGACCTCTGTAACGATATTTGCCAGGAAAATTCAGGGGTTTAACATTTATGTGCTCAGGTGCTCAAAGGGATTATATAAAAGTGTTTTGTAAGTGTAAAGCTGAAGGTTATTGTCCATCAGGCCTTACAGCTCAGTTGATTTGTGTGAATTTGAATTCATTTAAAGGCTGAATAAGGACAACGTTCATGTACAAATCCATTTTTTTTTAGCTTTAAAAGAAATCAAGGACTCTCAAGATTGTATATTCAAAAAGACTCACCTTTAAGCACAAAGTTCACATTAACATTCAAAGAAAGAATGTTCTTTAATTTCACTTTGTCCGTACTGTGCCAGCTGAAACTGACTGTTTCGTCGAGCATCCGTAGCAGCAATGCTTATTTATACTGTCCATAAATACGTATTAAAGGCAAGCTTCTCTAATTCTCTAATCTTTCTCTAATAATACCAAGCCTACCTTAAGCACGGACACGTTCTAGTATTGTGACAGTTTCTCTTTCGGATCAAGAACAGTTGGTGTTTGTTCTGTTGTTAATCTCAGGTGTTGTGGGAAGATTGACAGATATGAGTAACCGTTATAGGCTTTGCCGTTTAGTGATGCATTTTTATACTTCAGTCTCCTACAGTTGTGTACTGATGTGGAAAAATTCTTCACCGACTGAAGACACACTTAGCAAAACAAATGAACCACACACCCTAGAAGGTTCTTTGGGCTGTCGATTTCAGTTTGGTGGGAACCTGATACCATTCCTGAAGAAACCCCACAACGAAGGGTTTTCTGTTCAGAAATGGTTGCAAATAGAACTGCTTAAGGGCACTTTCAGAAAACAGGGCAATAAACTGTACTGTTCCTGGTTACTGGCATTGTACCTTTAATATGTATCTTTTACCTGGAAACGTTTTCAGGTAGTTTCAGTGTACATTAATTAAAATACATGCACTATATGGCCAGAGATCCTGATGACATTGTTGAATGCTGACAGGGTCAACAACTGACTTGAAAAGACAGCTAGAGAACTCCTTGTTCATGGTCTGAAACTGAACCAAGTACAAACACACCTGGCAAAGGTGACCAGACCAGCTACAGGTCAAGCCCAGAAGATCAACAGCAGGAAAATCGTCTGCTCAAATATCTGATCTTCTCTCATTCCTGCAGAGAACCTGACAGCATTGCTGAATGTTGACAGAATTACATCTTCTACATCTTCTACATGTTCTAATGCAGAGTTTAAGACCATATCACATCTTCAATTCAATTTATATAGGCCAGTGCCATGACACCATGTGGTTTAAACCACAGGAACCATTGAGAGTGAGCACAGCAGTGGTAAGATGTCGTTGAGGAAGCTCGCTCTTTGGAGAATGACAGCACCAGTCGGCACAAACAAACAGTCAAAGCAATCCTTGTTCATGTGAAATGACGCTGAGAACATATAAATCTGAGTAAGAGTATATAGAAGATCAATGGAAGGAAAAGCTGTTGAACAAGCTTGGGATGTTCTCTCATTCCTGCAGAAGAACCTGCCGTGACATGCCATTACATCATCTACATCTTCTAATGCAGTGCTTTAGATGACATGAGGAACCAGAGAGGAACCAGACTCTAGACCCCGATAGTGGGATTATAAGAGGTTTAAGCACGAACTGTTACTGGGAAGTGAAAGTCTTTAGGATGTCCATGTTGGACCACGCCTGAGATAGTCATCTGTCCTGCCTGTCAGCATTGAACCACATGATGGACCAGCAGGCTTCAAACTATGACTCGTAAAAAGCCAAAGTGCCAATCTTACAGTTCTTATAACTTTTCAGACGTTGAAACTTTTTTTTCTTTCCTAAGCTGTAAATCACAGGCTTTTTAAAAGTGAACTGATTAGGCATTGTTCCACTTGGACATGTTCGACTAGGTAAGATTTTACCCAAAAATCATCTGCAATTTGAAGCTTAGAACAAATTATGAGAACTTATAACTACAGCTTTCTCATTCCATAAAAAAGTTTTTTTTCCCCCCCACTGGTACATAATGATGTCTATTAGACCTGAAATGTGTGATTTCAGAAACAATTACGAAGTCTTCAAGCAGAGCCGGCTTTCACGTTAAAGCAGAAAGGTTTTTTTTCTTTTTTGAGTATATAATATATTGCAGAACATTATTGCTATATTTTATGATATTTATTTATTTATTTATATTCTTTTTTTTCTCTTAATTTATATTCTTATTTATAAAGTGTGTCACCTAACAGAGGTGAAGGTGGATGCAAGTGCACATTGTAGTTTAATGTAGAAAGAAAAAAAAAAAAACATAAATAACTGAACTTAGAAACATAAAACATGAAGTAGGAGATCAAGGCAGGAACATAACACGAGCAACAAACAGCAATGAAAGACAAAAGCTAGATGAGTGCAGTGCAAGACAGGATTTAAATACTAGTGCTCATTAGACTCAAAACGTGAAACAGGTGCTTGCAGTCATGTGACATGATAGTGAGGTGCAGTGGTTGATGGGAAACGTAGTTCAGTGCTGATCCTGGCATAATCCTGACACTCTGAACTCTGAACTCTGATTTCTTTCTTTCTGTCTTTCTATCGTTCTCTTTTTTAGATTTGGCTGTAACAAATTTAAAATTTTTTTCTATATTTATTTTTTTAGATTTTTTTTTATCTCTCTCTTTATACTGAGACTGAACACAATCACTTCCTGCTGCCAATTCGCATACTTTCCATCCCCATATTTTCTTCCTTTATTTCCTTTTCTTTGTTTTTCTTTGCTTTTTTAGTGCTTTTTTGTCTCTTTTTTACTTTCTTTTTTGGATGCTTTTTTTCTTTTCTTTTTTTTGGTGCTTTTTTTTCTTTTCGTTTTTTGGTGCTTTTTTATCTTCTGTTTTCATCTGTCTTCTTTTTTTTCCCTTTTCCCTTTTCTTTTCTTTATAGTGTATTTTGTTTATATTTATATTAGTTATTAGCAAATATTTCTATAAAAAATGAAATAATGGAATAAAATACTTCAGATTCTTTCCCTCATTCTTGCTCATTTGAATGATTCATCTCATGGCCTTGTCCCTGTTCTTGTGCTTCATGAGAAAAATCAGTATTTTACATGAATACTGAGTTTCCGCGTATTTATCATCTCCAGCTCACTGTGATTCAGTGTGATTCAGTGATTCAGTGTGACTCAGTGTGATTCAGTGTGATTCAGTGTGATTCAGTGATTCAGTGTGACTCAGTGTGATTCAGTGTGATTCAGTGTGATTCAGTGTGACTCAGTGTGATTCAGTGTGATTCAGTGATTCAGTGTGATTCAGTGATTCAGTGTGATTACTGTGATTCAGTGTGATTACTGTGATTCAGTGTGATTCAGTGTGATTACTGTGATTCAGTGTGATTAGTGTGATTCAGTGTGATTCAGTGTGATTACTGTGATTCAGTGTGATTAGTGTGATTACTATGGTTCAGTGTGATTACTGTGATTCAGTGTGATTAGTGTGATTACTATGGTTCAGTGTGATTACTGTGATTCAGTGTGATTAGTGTGATTCAGTGTGATTCGGTGTGATTCAGTGTGATCAGTGTGATTCAGTGTGATTCAGTGTGATTACTGTGATTAATTTCAATTTGTCCATACTGTGCCAGCTGAAACTGACTGTTTCGTCGAGCATCCGTAGCAGCAGTGCTTATTTATACTGTCCATAATTACGTATTAAAGGCAAGCTTCTCTAATTCTCTAATCTTTCTCTAATAATACCAAGCCTACCTTAAGCACGGACACGTTCTAGTATTGTGACAGTTTCTCTTTCGGATCAAGAACAGTTGGTGTTTGTTCTGTTGTTAATCTCAGGTGTTGTGGGAAGATTGACAGATATGAGTAACCGTTATAGGCTTTGCCGTTTAGTGATGCATTTTTATACTTCAGTCTCCTACAGTTGTGTACTGATATGGAAAAATTCTTCACCGACTGAAGACACACTTAGCAAAACAAATGAACCACACACCCTAGAAGGTTCTTTGGGCTGTCAGTCTCGGTTTAGTGGGATTCAGTGTGATTCAGTGTGATTCAGTGTGATTACTGTGATTCAGCGTGATTCAGTGTGATTACTGTGATTCAGTGTGATTCAGTGTGATTCAGTGTGATTACTGTGATTCAGCGTGATTCAGTGTGATTCAGTGTGATTACTGTGATTAGTGTGATTCAGTGTAATTCAGTGTGATTACTGTGATTCAGCGTGATTACTGTGATTAGTGTGATTACTGTGATTCAATGTGATTCAGTGTGATTCAGTGTGATTCAGTATGATTATTGTGATTCAGTGTGATTCAGTGTGATTAAGTGTGATTATTGTGATTCAGTGTGATTAAGTGTGATTATTGTGATTCAGTGTGATTCAGTGTGATTCAGTGTGACTACTGTGATTCAGTGTGATTCAGTGTGATTCAGTGTGATTACTGTGATTCAATGAGATTCAGCGTGATTCAGTGTGATTACTGTGATTCAATGTGATTCAGTGTGATTCAGTGTGATTCAGTGTGATTATTGTGATTCAGTGTGATTCAGTGTGATTCAGTGTGATTACTGTGATTCAGTGTGATTACTGTGATTCAGTGTGATTACTGTGATTCAATGTGATTCAGTGTGATTCAGTGTGATTATTGTGATTCAGTGTGATTACTGTGATTCAGTGTGATTACTGTGATTCAGTGTGATTCAGTGTGATTACTGTGATTCAGTGTGATTCAGCGTGATTCAGTGTGATTCAGTGTGATTCAGTGTGATTACTGTGATTCAGTGTGATTCAGTGTGATTACTGTGATTACTGTGATTCAGCGTGATTCAGCGTGATTCTGTGTGATTCAGCGTGATTCTGTGTGATTCAGCGTGATTACTGTGATTCAGCGTGATTCAGTGTGATTCAGCGTGATTCAGTGTGATTACTGTGATTCAGTGTGATTCAGTGTGATTCGGTGTGATTACTGTGATTCAGTGTGATTATTGTGATTCAGTGTGATTACTGTGATTCAGTGTGATTACTGTGATTCAGTGTGATTCAGTGTGATTACTGTGATTCAGTGTGATTATTGTGATTCAGTGTGATTCAGTGTGATTACTGTGATTCAATGTGATTCAGCGTGATTCAGCATGATTCAGTGTGATTACTGTGATTCAGCATGATTCAGTGTGATTACTGTGATTCAGCGTGATTCAGCGTGATTCAGTGTGATTCAGCGTGATTCAGTGTGATTACTGTGATTCAGTGTGATTCAGTGTGATTCAGTGTGATTATTGTGTGATTCAGTGTGATTATTGTGTGATTCAGTGTGATTACTGTGATTCAGTGTGATTACTGTGATTCAGTGTAATTACTGTGATTCAGCGTGATTCAGTGTGATTACTGTGATTCAGTGTGATTACTGTGATTCAGTGTGATTCAGTGTGATTACTGTGATTCAGCGTGATTCAGTGTGATTACTGTGATTCAGCATGATTCAGTGTAATTACTGTGATTCAGTGTGATTCAGTGTGATTCAGCGTGATTCAGCGTGATTCAGTGTGATTCAGCGTGATTCAGTGTGATTACTGTGATTCAGTGTGATTATTGTGTGATTCAGTGTGATTACTGTGATTCAGTGTGATTACTGTGATTACTGTGATTCAGTGTGATTCAGTGTGATTCAGTGTAATTACTGTGATTCAATGTGATTCAGTGTGATTCAGTGTAATTACTGTGATTCAGTGTGATTACTGTGATTCAGCGTGATTCAGTGTAATTACTGTGATTCAGTGTGATTCAGCGTGATTCAGTGTGATTACTGTGATTCAGTGTGATTCAGTGTGATTCAGCGTGATTCAGTGTGATTCAGTGTGATTCAGCGTGATTCAGTGTGATTACTGTGATTCAGTGTGATTCAGTGTGATTCAGCGTGATTATTGTGTGATTCAGTGTGATTCAGCGTGATTCAGTGTGATTCAGTATGCAGTGGTTTTTGGATGAGCTCTTATCAGGACTCAGTCGCAGCCGAGGGTTTGTTTTGTGGATTATCACGTATCTGTATGTCTTTAGCTCTGTGGGGTTTTTTGGTTTTGTGTTTTCCGTCACGTGTTCATATCTCTGTGAGAGTTCCGCACGTCTCTGTTATTGTCTCTCACTCCCTGCTCCAGCTGTTAGAAGTTTCCCCCGGTGTCTCTCTGGCGCTGGTGTTAATCTTCATTAAGGACGGGAGGAGTGGGCCGTGCTCTCGGCTTACAGAAAGCCCGGCTGAAGCTGATCTGAATAATTAATAAAGCTATCAGTTTTACTGCATGCTTAATTTAATTACATGTTTGTAGTATTACCGTGGTTTTTAATTATTTCTCCCTTATTTGTTGGGTAATAAATAAATTCTAATGACCTTAGAGAGCAGCGGTGGTAATTATTCCACTCCTCTGCAAGCAACACACACTCACACCAACGTGTGCTGCGTACTCCAGGGAAGTGTGTGTTTGTGTTTTATTATCTGAGAGAACACCCAGTAAACCCCGCAACACCCCCCGCCCACCTACTCGCCCACCCAGGTGAGCGTTTCTCCCAGCATTCCCTCTGCTGCAGCTCAGAGGCTCGGAGCGTTCTCCTCTCCGGAATGTTGTGAAAAGTGAGGCATCGCTGTGGACTGGACTTTCAAAAAATTCTCCCTGAGTGTGAAATCACTGAGGCAGAAATTCTCCCACAGAGACCATGCTCGAGCCAAAATGGCCGTCTGATGCCTCTCTCATTAGAAGGATGTAACTGAGCATGCTCACTTCCTCCGACCAACTCCCATTCACACTCTGTTTCTCTTTTTTCTTTTTTTTTGGTGGATTTTTTTTCTTTGTTTTCTTTCTTTTCTTTTCTTCTCTTTTTGGTGATTTTTTTTCTTTGTATTCTTTCGTTTCTTCTCTTTTTGGTGATTTTTTTGTCTTCTGTTTTCTTCTGTCTTCTTTTTTTGCATTGTTCTTTTTTCTTTTGTTTTCTTTTCCTTTCTTATTAGTGAATTTTTTTTGTCTTCTCTTTTTTCTTTTTGTTTCTTGTTTCTTGTTTTTCATCTTCTGTTTCATGTCTTCTCCTTTGCATTTTTCTTTTCTGTTCTTTTCTTTCCTTTTTTTCTTCCTTTTTTCTATTCTATTCTGTTCTTTTCTTGAGAGTTGTTCTTTAGCACAGAGTGTAAAATCGGTCCAGTTGTCCTGAGCTACGCTTTCTGTTATATCAGTGAGCACTTAAATCATTCCACAGAGGCTTACAGTGATGTTTATCTCCAGCAATAAACCTTCAGGGGGATAAACACCTCACAAACACCAGCCGAGGTTTTTATAATGGCGCTGCAGTCGGGAGGTTAAAGGTCAACTCTGTTTCTATGGATTGATATGAGGATTTTTATAAACGTCTGAATGAAGAGGCTGAGCTGCGTTTAAGCGCAGGAGTGAATTTGAACTAACGCCACAGAGAAGCTGTTCACAACAACGACATGAAAACTACACACTGAAAGAAGTGTTTATTACGCCACAGCGAGAGATTGTACATATTACAAACCCACACACCTGACTGTCCCTTTCTCTTTTCTTTTCTTTTCTTTTCTTCCCTTCCCTTTTTTGGTTTTCTATTTTTTCTTTTGTTTTCTTTGTTTGGTGTTTTTTGTCTACATTTTTTCAAACTCATTATCATTACTTTCATTACTTTACATTATTTCCTGTAAATCCAGCATACATGAATGCACTATTTTTTGTATAATCATTAGCTAATTTAGATTTAGCAAATGTTTTTCTACAAATATTAGCTTGGTAGATTAATTAAGGAATTAATTGATGTTAAATTATTTGATTTACTATTTCATTTTGTCACTCGAATACTAGAAATGGACTAGAATTCTGACTTGTGACTAGCTCCTCAGTTCTTTTTTTCAGTTTATTTTTACTGGAATTGTTCAAGAAGTCATGAGAGAGTGATTTTTTTTTTATGGACTGCAGTGTTTAGAAGTCTGTGCAGGTTGGGGGGGGGGCACTTACTTTCAGGATGTTTGCACCTCAGGAGTGGAGACTTCAGTACTGCACACTTTGTCCCGTCTCTATCTAGGACTCTAAAATGTATATTTTACGCTCAGAGATTGTGCTGCAAATCGAAAAGTCCTTATCGCAGATCAATCTGCATTCAGCCTCCTCTCCTTTTTTCCTCCCCCTGCGTCTGCCAGTTGTGTCTGGCTTTTTTCTCTCTCAGAAAATCTTTGCATTCAAGTTTTCTTTAGGGTAAAACTCAAATTTTCAACTTTCTACTTCTCTCTCCTTAGCATAGGATCGAAAACCTTTGCAATCTTCTCTCCACTTCACAAGAAAAATGACTTGTAATTGCAAATTGAGTTTTTCCGGCGAGTGTTTTAGTATTATCCCATAACTCCCTGAAGATGCCTCTGAATTAGGCTGCCTTTAGAGCACTCAGGCAAGAGTTTCTGGTAAATTCCACAGTGGAGCTGTAATGACTTACCAGAACACTGTTACAGTATCCAGTTACCTGCAAACACCACAATTAACGTTAGTTGCTGTTTAGTGCTTTTTGAGGTCAAGTACTGGCTCTCTGATACGCCACAATTACACACTGCCAGTGCTGATTCTGGGAACCGGCAAACTTTTTAACACCTGGTCGACATTTCCACCAATTTACGAGCCAAACCGTTACGCAATCATAAGTGAGAGTTTATTAATGCTATGAAAATAATAGCAACCACATTTTTTGTAGGAGGTTTAGAATATATTTTCTTTCTATAAATGTTAAACAAAATGTCTTCTTACTACAATGAATACACATGCTTTTAAATCCGCTTTACAAGTCCCTGTGAATATGCCAACAGTCACTTGTATTCTTCACGGCTGGACTATGGGGAAGGGTGGCGCGAGGGAAGCGCTTTCTCATTGGTGAAGCATGGTGGTGGCGGCATCATGCTATGGGGCTGCGTCTCTTCAGCTGGGACTGGGGCTCTAGTCATGATAGAGGGAAACATGGATAGCTCCAACTGCCAATCTATTTTGGCGTAAAACCTGTAGGCCTCTGTTAGACAGCTGAAGATGAAGAAAAATTTCACTTAAGTTACAGCCTCTGATTGTTACAAGGCGCTGACACTGGAGACTCCTTCCATAATTGTTACATCTTCTTACATATCAACGATTACACATGCTTTTAAATCCGTTTATATGACACACCCACTGTACAACTGTTACTACAGAAACAGAAGCTTTTGACCTATCAGACTTGAGAATTCATACAGCACAAAAGGTTCCTCACTAGAGAAGGTTCAGCTCTGCTTCATTGCACATACAGGTTTAACACTCAATCTCCCAGAATTCCCCCTGCGGTCTCCTTCTGCCTCGCAGCCATGGAGAGCCAGGCTCTCTCCCCCAGGAGGTTAGGGGGTCGGTCCTCCTGACAGGAGGAGATAGAGAAGGTGTTCATGAAGGCTGGCACTGGGGAGAAACCTGGCCAGGATCCAACATCATTAGGAAGCTCGATGCGTCCAGGACCAGCCCGCTTCAACCGGTGATGAATGACGAGGCTCCCGTAATAGTTGTGACTTTAATCAACGACGGCTGTAGGGATGAGCATGGGGACCGGAACTAAATCTGGGTTCATGCCGTAGCCATGGAAACCAAAGTCAGTAGGACAATATTTAGGTCTTTCTGTGATTAAATAATATCAGAAATTCATTATGAGATCAAAGTTGACTTCCTGTGATTGCTCTGGGTGTCTGGCATCATCACGAGCAGATAAATGATACACCTTTAATGTAATTGCTCAGAATTCATTGCAGGAACCGTAGCGTACTCTGGTTTAAATATAATTCTGATTCAACATGCGTTAAAAAAATCGTGAAATGAACTGACCTGAACCTCACATTTTGGTGAATACGTCAAACCTGGGGGTTTTGTCATAGTAGATCCGCGGGCTACGGCAAGAGGAAGCAGTTTTTAGCCGTCCCTGCTCATTAGTGTATATATGGATGACAGAATGATGCCTTACGTCCATTTTACTGAAGCAAACTATGGAGAACATGGAACAGAGGTGCGTGTATGTCCTGGCCTAATTTGGACATGTTTTCCACTGACCTTTGCATCTTCTTTTTAGGATGCATTCCCTGACATGGCACACACATACAAACTTTATTTCTCTCCTATAGATATTTTATGTCCTGTTGTCATGGCAACAGAGCCCAGTGAGAAAGGCAGGAACGACTAGACACAAATTCCACAGCTTTAATAAGACTTGAAAAGGAAAATCACATTGCAAAAAAAAAAAAAAATAAATAAATAAAGAAAGCCCAGATCTTGTGTTTTCGACTGATTGTCTACCAAGGGATAGGTGACGATATCCCAGCAGCCATCACTTCCAGGAAAGAAAGGAGCAGAATTAAAGGAGAAGATGTAGAAAGAGTTGGAGGATGTGAAGCTGTGGATGTGGAGCACCCCGGGGGAGCTGAACACGACTGATTGCTGATAGCTTCTGGAAATAATCTCACAGTTAGCTGAGCATGTTTATGGAGAGATGAAGAAAAAAAAAATTGTCTCATGTCTGATCCACTGGGATTCACCTTTGAAACCATAAAATCAAAAATCAGCAAGGCTCCATATATAAGCGTTATGTTTATAAAATAAATGAGTAGAAGGAAAAAAAATTGCAGCTCAAATCACAAAGCATGTAAGATTCGCTTTCTGCAGGTGAGTCGATTCAGAGTCGAATCACTTTCTCGCTGTGTAGAGTTCACTCAGACCACGTTGCTCAGACGCTCCGTGTTCTCACCTGCGTAAAGATCTGCACCGAGGCGGAGAACACAGCGGGGTTCTGTTTAAATGGACTAATCACTGCATATGTGAAATCTGCTGCTCTCAGTAATGGTACTTAATGGTTTCCATTTTCAAGTTTGCTCAGAAGTAGTTCCACGTGATGACTGGAAGCAAATGAGTTCTCATTTTTCTCCTGAGAGATCAAACTAACGTGTAAACTGTCAGAAAATTACCCCTTTTATATATATATAAAAATCTAAGAGATAAGACAAATAATCTAGAAAGTGATAGAAATGAGAATAATAATTGATTATTAATTGAGAATAGTAATTCAGAATTGAAAAATTTAAGTTACGGAAATGGTCCGTAGTGATTTACATCTTAAAAAAATAAAAATAAATAAAGTGAAAAAAAAACAAACAAACAAAAAAAACAGCAGCCTTAGTGGACACGATGCACGAAAGGGTTAATAATGGTTACATTAATATTTATAAATGATCAAATGAATGAACTGGCTCAAGACTGAACCTGGACCAATCATGTATGCCATATTGTCAAAAGTAGTACTTTTTTTTATTACTGAGAAAGCACAAAGCGTAAACTCCTCTGTCCTGAAGATGTCAGAAAACCTAAAGTTACACCTGAAACAGCTTTACTCTGACTGTTACAAAGCACTGACACTGGAGACTCCTTCCATAAACGTTAAATAAATGTATTTAAAGGACATTATGGTTATGTGGAGCGTCCGCTGTGCGAGTCAAAAAGTAGTTCATTAAATAAATATTGGAAAAAAACTAAAATTCTGCAATGTGTAAACATTTTTTGTGACACACAAAGGCCTCGTCTTTGCAATATTTGGCTTTTTTCATCACCAGTGAATGACTGCGAGGAATCTTAGACTGGACTCATGAGGAAAATTTGCTCATTTTAAATTCCCAGCCTTCCCTCTTGGCTCTGGGCCGAGCGGGGACGTGGGAATAGATAGACGAGAGGAGCGAGAGATGGACATGAAGCCCAGTAGAGACGGACGTGCAGAGAGAAGTTTCTGTGTATAACTAGAGTTTTATTTACTTTTATTTACATGGAGCGATTTCAGTTCAGTCCCTGCCCCTTTCTTTGACTCGCCTTATTTATTTATCTTTTCTGTTATGACAGAGAAGGAAAAAAACAGAAAGAACGAGTGTGGTATTGTCTTTGTATTGCTGAAGATGTCAATTGTACCACAGATATCAGATTCTCCGAGTGAACAATGGGACAATAGAATGAAATTATGTTGACGCTCAGATGGATGGATCGCTCTCCAGACACGCCCCCTGACGGGAGCAGCTTTACTCTGATCACACACACACACACACACACACACACACACGAATAATAACTTTTTTTATATGAGCACAGCTTTTTGGTCATATCTATTATGAAGTATGACATCTGACATTTATTATGACGTATCACATTAATCAGCAGCGTGTGAAGAGAAGAATCAAACCTCAGTTTTTATTTGTTTCCACAAATATTTCTTTTTTATTTATTACTATTTCTTTAAAACAAAGAGATACAGTGAGAATTCAGTGTATCTTCATCCTCAATTCTTAGGAAGAATTTTATTTCTTGCCTTGTGATAAAGAGAAAAAGTGGCTGAGAATTAAACCAGGTGTACAGGAGTGACCTGCTGGCTAACATTCCTCTGCTTTAGACTTTATTAGCGTGCTTATCCAGCGTAGCCTCCTGCATCCAAACTTCTACTTCCTGTTTCTCTGTTTCCTGCTTTCCTCTCCTGAGTGCAGATACTGTTCCCAGACATTAAAATATCATAAAATATCAAAAACTAGAGATTCTTTCCAGCCATAAAATCACCATGAACAACACCCAGCCGTGGATTTTGTTCCACTTACAGACCGGTCCATGCATTTTTTCATTTCATTTAGATTTCATCAGGATTCTGTTGTTGCTTTCAGTAATTACCCAAATGCCATCAAGCCGAAATGCCATTCATGGATCAGCTAACAATAATCACGGATTTTTTTTTTTCCTCGAGTTGTTTTTCCTCTCGCTGGACTTAATTTCAGCCTCGGGCGTTTAGCTTAGCGTGTTTCATCCTGTTCCACATGCTGATTTCAGGAAAATGATGGCAGGATGGAAGGATGAAAGGGAAGTGCGGAGGAGATGAGTAATGTTTGCTGGCCAGTGTCGTGAACAGTGTGGGCAAGTATTAAATATAGGAGAATTATAGAGACGGAACATGGCAGTGCTGAACAAACAAACAAACATAATTAATGTTAATTAATGCCAAATGTTATAAATGCAAATTTGAACACATTATTAAATACAGTAAATAAACTTTAAGGGGTCAACATGCTGCAGTTGGAAATGACCATAATATCTATATTAATGAATTGTTAAGTTAAATCTTCCTCATCCGGTGCTACAGTATTTAAAAAAAATCACTTATTTATTTTATTTAAACTCAGATGTTTCCAAAGCAAATCCATAACATATCCATAAATGAAGACAGATAAGTTGTGCAATTAGGACAAAGAAAGTAATAATTATTATTTTATAATAATTATGAAAGGAAGAAGAGGTAGAAGACTGTATCCTTGGTAGCGGAACCGCTGCAGTGGCTGAGCTGCATTAGTGGAAGTTTTAGCGCACACCACACTTAGAAAGCACTCTTTCACTGATTATTTTTGTCAGTGCGATTATTATAGAGTATCAGATTCCTTGTCATGTGATTTAACTGTATTATAGAAACAGAGACTAATGTAGTAAAGCGCAGAAGCAGTAGCACCTGATGAACTGCAGTCTGTTCCTGCACACGTGTCCTGAGTTGCTCTGCTTCTCAGATGAATATTAGCCTCAGAGTCAGTGATGTGATGGATGACGTGTCCTCCACTGACCCATCTCCCTGCTCTCCAAAGGCTTCAGAATTCAGCTCCATGTCCCGCTTGCTAGGTCACTAGCGCCAGTAAAGTCTGGAAGAGCCGCGCTGCAGGGAGTCGCCCATCCATTAATCATCAGTGTCTATGACTTCTGGAGAATATTTGTGTCGAGATTTATCAGCTCAGTCTGTTTAATAAATATGCTTAATTTGTACATGATGTTATCTACACTATAAATAAATACTCCTTTCTGTTTGGCAGGTGTGCATTAATTCCTTTTACACTGAAACGCTGCTGAATTCGGAATCTGATTGGTCAAAAGATGTTGATTAATTTTCAAAAACAACAGGTTTATGTCATAATACAGTATATTGTCGTTTCTATAGTAACAGCTCATTCACTGGGGTTTGTACAGCAGACGCTCCATATAAATAAATTTGAAAACCTTTGGTTTTCTGCAAGCATACGTTTATTTAACTTTTTAATCTTTCTTTCTTATTCCTTTTTTGTTGTTTTTTTCCTTTTTTATTTCTTTCTGACTTGCTAGGTTCCTTAATTTACATTCCTTTACCTATTCATTTGTTATCATTTATCTTTTTTCCTGGACGGATGATTTTACGCTTTGTGGTTTCTCTCTTTGTGGTAACGTGACAAGCTCCTTTTTTTGTCTTACTAACTTCAAAAGAGAGAAAAAAGAGAAGCTGGTGAGGGAACGACTGTTTATAGCTGCTATAACAAACCTGAGAACTTGTTTCATGGATGTTCCACAACATTAAGTGTAACTGTGAAGGGATTTAAAAAAAAATAAAAATTGTAATTGTTGGCAAATTGCTGTATTATAAGAGGACTGTTATAGTGCTGTCATAGGAAAATAATCAACTTCAGGGTGGTAACAGTAACTCTGCTTCATCATATTCCCAGTTATTGATTGTTTTCCTATAAGAGCATGACACAGGGTGATTTATTTAATCCTTCCGCTCAGTGGCTTTGAGCAGTGGAGTGGTGAGCAGAAGAACGGCATCGATTGAGGTGGTAGTGGAAAAGAGTTGTGTGAAGAGAAGCCTGAATGGAAAGGAAACATTTAAAAACCCCTAACCATGACTCAAAGGTTATGCTTGCTCTCTACACTGTAAAAACATTATCTTTTTCTTTCTCCTTTCTATCTGAGCAGTAATACGGCAGGCAGTGTTTCACTAAAAAAGCCAACCTTCGAGTTCTGTTCTCCCAGAGATTAATAAAACTCCCTCTACACATGTAGCTTTTGTAAGCAGTACGTTACAAGATGCATTATACAAAGCCACAGTGCTCATGATTTATACAACAGCACAGTGCCTATGAGCACACACACACACACACACACACACACACGAGTCTTACACACGTCTCCATTTTCTCGCTAAATATCAACTCTGACAGCGCTGTTAGACTGTGGATTCTGATTGGTGCAAATCACAGGTTTATATCAATGTGCACCTTCTAATACGTTATCGTTTCTATAGTAACCGCTCCTTCACAGCGACTCGCGCAGCGGACGCTCCACATAACCATAATATCCTTTAAATACATTTATTTAACGTTTATGGAAGGAGTCTCCAGTGTCAGTGCTTTGTAACAGTCAGAGTAAAGCTGTAACTTTAGGTTTTCTGACATCTTCAGGACAGAGGAGTTTACGCTTTGTGCTTTCTCTGTAATAAAAAAGCTGTGTGTTTTTGGAGAGAGAAAACAGGAGTCAGGAAGTTCCACAACATTAACCATAAATAGATAAAATTATACTCTATTGTTCTTTATAATGTGTTTTATTCCTTACTTCAGCAGTGATCCAGTGATCCTCTGGAGCTTCACTGACCCTCATTACCTTCTGCATGATCGACCTCCTTGGTGTAAATCTGCTAGGTGGCCTGTAGGATGGTGTTACAGGTCAGAGGTCACTGCATTCAACCTGCTTTCTAAGGCAGCGTGTTTAAAATTAGAGCCCTTAGGTTGCCCTTTGACCCCAGTGAATGGGTCATCGGTTGAGCCTCGCTGACCTGACGGGGTCTGCTGATGTCCTGGTCAGAAGTGGACCATGGCATAATGCAGGGTACGTCTCAATCAGAAGCAGCCCTGTCAATGTTAAAGCACTAAAATGCTGAGCGAAGTCGATCCTGTCCAAACATGAGCACTGAGATATCTGAGAAAATGAGGATGTTTTCCTCAGAAACACCAGTCCCTGTGATGTCCCATTTCCTCAGCTTGATCACACTCCTCTCTCCCCGAGCTAGCCGTGAACTCTTCTCTGAATAACAATGGGCTTTAGTTCCCAAGGACGGCTCCTACGGCTCCTACAGAACCTCCTCGTTCCAAAGTCTTGTTTCCATAGCGATCGTCCAGACCATTTCAGAGCTCGTCTTTGTCAAAAATGGCCAAATGTTATTGCTAATGTTGTGCTGTTTTGTCACAACATTATTGCAATGACTTCCACATAATCTAATAATTGCTGTTAAACAATGCAAAAAGGTAGATTTATTTAACACGTGTGGAAGGAGTCTCCAGTGTCAGTGCTTTGTAGCGTTAAGTTTTCCAGACAGAGGAGTTTCTTACTCCATGTCAAGATGAGAAAAAAGCGAAACTGGTGAGGGAAGCGAACATGTTTTGCAGACGTTGCGCAACATTAAATGTAGCTATAAACGGATAAAAAAGATAAACTGTGCTTCATAACCTTGTTGCTACTTATTTTCATATAACAGCACATCCTGAAGTGTTTTAATTCTTACATAAGCTGTGGTTTTATGCAAGGAGTTCAGTTAACATGGACTGTTTTTGCCGCAGGAAGCTAATCATGGAGCTGATTACTTCAGTCTCATTATTACAGTTGGAATGTATGATTATTCCACATTAAGGAACTTTTAACAATTTTTTTTCTTCAATTCCAGCCAAATAGTGATCTGGAGACTATGCATTAAGTACTACATTGCATGATATCTCACGTCTTTGGTAGCTTGGGGTCACAATAGAATCATTCATGGCCTCAAATTTTTACACTATCTTATGGCCACGCCTTGTTACAAAAGCGACCACCGTGTCACCTCATGCGTAAGCTCAGCTCTAGTACACAAGCAGATCTCCGTGTTATATTTCAGAATGATTCAGCATGCAATAAAGACTACTGTAATCTGTGGTTCTGTTTACTTTAGTGTCTAAATGTAGCCACGCAATCACACCATGTCACATCCATGTCACATCCTATCCTGTACTATATTTTTATTCTGATGCTAAAGTGAGAGAGGAAAATATGAGATAAACGCAGCGCAATCACACAGATTTTATCAGCACATAAAACGAATGTGCGAAGCGATCGTGAACTCCGTGAGTTCTCGTTTCCGTTTTTCAGCATCACTACCTGCTGTTATATGAGGTGTGCATTCGATTCAGTCTGATCCTCAATGTACTTCTGTGCTTACAGATGGTCTACTTCTATCCATTACTCTTTCCTTTGCCTCACTGGAACTTCCCAGGGTGTTGTCTTTTTTTTTTTGTCTGTGAATGAAAACAATTTTAAAAGTATCCATACTGAGCGCTGATAAGATTATCTGTTGTGTTTTGAAAATGTTTATCAAAATCGATCTGTAGCTCTACACATGTTATGGATCTGAATCTTTAAAGATAATACAGAATCCATTTTTTTTTCATATTTGAGGCTGTAAGAAGATCAGGCTGTAATTTTTAGAATAACAACAGCCCTCTAGACGTCAGCTCTGTGATTACTCTGGATATAAATCATCTCCATTATTTCAGATTTGAATAAATCATGCATTTAGGCATATTTATGTATACAATAAAATGTACACTTCATTAAGGACGACGCTTGTTGGAGTACAGTACGCAGTGTAGTGTGTGTTTTAATCATCTATAGCAGGGTGCGTCTGCTGACAGACTGGGTCCGGATGGAAACTATTTCAGAGGATTAACCCTAACACTTGAAAAAATAATGTAGCAGAACAGATCAGTGGATGAAAAATGGCACTTCAACCACTCCAGTTTCTTCAACATGAACGATGGTGGATTCAGAAGCAGATTCAGTGTTACAGCACATCACATGCTTTTGTGTACATTATTTACCTGCTAGAGAACAGGAAGAGTTCGCATTGTTGGTGGGAAAAGATCTGATTTTTGGGTAGATTGGCTGCTACGCTTTTTTTTTTTTTTTCCTCATAACAATTTTAGAAGTTTCATACGCAGAAAGTCTGAAAGTCTGAATCAGCTAACCATTTCATTTGATTATTATTATTATTATTTTACTTTTTCAGTGGTACTTTAAATAGGTCCACCGCTTCCCTGAACTAGAACATGTGTCATGAGTGTAGACCTGCTGGGGTGTGAGGAATTTAGGTCAGGAGTGAGACAGAGGCTCGAGTGAATTTACACACGGCTCAGAACGACATCTCGTCATTAATAACGCTCATACAGTGGAGAGCAGCGAGTGGTCCTGCCACACTCATCCGTCGCTCTGTTCATCTGTCAGAGTGCTACATTCTCGCTTAGCACTCTATATCTGATCTCTCTCTCTCTCTGTCTCTCTCTCTATCTCTGTCGCTTTCTCTCTCTCTCTCTGTCTCTTATTCTGTCTCATTCTGTCTCTCTCTCCCCCTCTGACTTTCTGTCTGTCTCTCTCTCTTTGTCTCTCTCTGTCTCTCCCTACCTATCTTTCTTTCTCTCCCTCTCTCATTCTATCTCTCTCCCTGTGTCTTTCTCTCTGTCTCTCATTCTGTCTCTCTGTTGTCTGTCTTTCTCTGTCTCTCTTTCTCTCTCTCCGTCTTTTTTGTTACTCTCTCTGTCACTGTCTTTCTTTCCCCCTTTTTTTCCGCTCCAGCCTAGAGGAATAAGTTAAGTCACAGAGGAAGTATAAAAGTAGGTTATGTGTACTGTTCTCTTCTATTGTACGCTGTCTCTCTCCCTCTCTCTCTCTCTCTCTCTCTCTCTCTCTCTGTCTGTGTGTGTCTTCTTTGATAAAGAGGTGTGTCAGGTAGACAGTGTGACTGGAGCAGAATGCTGCATCTTCAACACTTAAAGAGATATGAATGATATGACATAGCATAACTTCACTCCTGCTATTGTTCCCCATCTGGGAGGTGAAGTGATATTAATATATTAATATATAATATATAATATATAAATCACACACGACTGTACAAATCGCTAGCCACAGACGGAAACCATGCTAGACGTAATAAGGCTGATTTCATGCTTCATACTTCCTGTGTATATTTTACATGTAATCCTACAGAAAACAGCTGTTGATTTGCAAATGAAACCACAAGCATAACTACATACATTACTACACAAACAGTGATGTGACAATTTGAGCAGTTTTTAATTATTTCTTGTCATTTACCAAACTTTTGATGAATCATTGGGGGGGTCAACAAGCATGGAGGATAAAGTGCCTGTGAAAAGTATAGTGAGCGAATATCCAGAAATGTATGATGCTGAATCAGAAATAATTATATTGCTAATTTCCCAGTGTAAAGCGATTTAACTGCGGTGTAACTAAAAATAACAGTGTGTGTATTTTTAAGATGTTCACAGGTACACAATGTGGTGTGCAATCAAAGCGCACAAGCAGCTCACATTCTCTAAATTTTTTTTTTTCGCCTCCAAAGCTACAGCGAAGACAAACACCCTCGACATCACCAGAGTTACACCGGGCTTTATTTGTAGACAGCGAGCTAGGCTAGTTAGTAGCTGATACTAGCTAGGAGTGGTAAAAGGTGTTTAACTTATGGTTACGGTATGCGTGTCATATGCGTGTCATATACGCACATATATATATATATATATATATATATATATATATAAAACTTTGTAACTTTATTTACAAAACATCATCTACATGACTGCTATTTCTTTGGAAACACACACGGAGTCATCTGTCCGATTCATGATGAACTTGTGTTAATGCATCTGGTGTATCATCATGTAGTTGCACATCCATCGCAACCTTGAGCCATGAGAATGATTTCAAATAGTTCTTCTTTGTCAAAGGCATTCTTACAGGCTATCTGTAAAAAAAAAAATATATATATATAGACATCTTTGATTTGCTAAAACTTATGCAGCTCTAATTGGAAATATTCCTACAGTCCCACTTTCCCTCTTTAAGCGCTACGCGAGAGCAGGGTCATACTCCGCGCTCTGAACAGATTCCTCTCTCTGACAGCGCTGCTGAATATTGCACGAAGCAGCTGAGAGAAAAAAACGGGGAAATATGAGCAGGGTGTAGCTGTCTGCCGAGAGCGAGGGCAGCGTAGCGGGGTCACCACTCACCGCTAATCAGCCGCCAATGAGCCAGAGTGAACATGGAACAGGCTCGGGTTCGGCACTGTGAAAAGAACAAAATAATAAATAAATAAATAACACACTAAGCGTCTGTTAGATCAGGCTCGGCTCTTAGGTGCACGTGTACTGTACACGTAATACTTTCAGACCTGCTTCTGTGATCTGAAAGTGTACATTATTTCTGATTAGTTGATGTTTTTTCCTCACAGTGACTCAGACGTACAGAGCCCACGCTCAGCTCGCTCCGTTCCAACCGTTCAGTCGTCTGATTTCATGATATTGTCCTTCATGTGGAGGCGCAGGACTGAGCGTGGGGAGGGTGGGGAGAAATCTAGCTCATTCTGAGAAAGTAATTATCACAATTTACTTACTTTCACTGCAAACCAAGCAAACCATCTCGAAGATAAACAAAATGATTGAATATTTCTGATTATGAGGTTATTAGAAATTATTATAAATAACAATGTTAATCTGTTTCAAGTTTGAAACGGTCATATTTGTTTGTTTGTTTGTTTGTTTGTTTGTGGCTTTTATTTCTTTAAAGAAACTAAATCTGACAATGGAACTTAAAATGGAACTATGTATATGTTAATTATCTCATAATGAGATTGAGATAATGAGGTTTCATATTTATACCTATGTTCCAAATATTTTCACTCACTAATATAATGATATTAGAAAACTTCATATGAAATTTCTGGACGTTTCTCCTAGTTTCAGGTTTGACATTGTCTAATTTTGTTCACAGTTGTTTCCTCCTTCTTTCTGTCTTTTATTTCTTCAAAGAAACAAAAATCATCAGACAACAGAAGAAGACTTCAAATTAGTAAATGTGCTACAGCATTAAATACACAGCTAGAAATGGGTTTAATGTCCTTATATCTATTAATTCATATAATTATCTCATAATTAGACATATTTAATTTTCCCTCTATGTTCAAAATATTTCCACTCGCTAATATACTGGATATTATGTGACAGTGATGAATAATATATAATACATTTATGACCTGTATACTTTAGATCGGTCGAATTTCGTTGGATTTTAGGTTTGAATGATTGCGAATATTTATAAACATTTAAAATTTTAAGACAGAATAAACATTGCATGAAGGGAACACTGTGTGATCTTAGAAGTTGAAAATTGTTTTCTCGAGCAAAATAAATAAATAAATAAATAAAATCACAAGGACAAACAAGGAACATTTTAAAACACAGAACAAACAATATTTCAGATTTTTTTTGTTTTTCATTTATTGACCCACATAAAAGCGACATTTTTTGTTATTTATAACTATTTTGCTGTCACTTTAGGGGACCTTTGTGTTTTTTATTATTATTATTATTATTATTAAATTTTTTCATCTACTCTTAGATTTTTTTTTAAAAATCCCCTAACTGGTTTCTAATTCAGTATATTCACTATATATGCTCACTACTTGGGGTATCACACACACCCAAATACCCAATAAAACACCATTAAATAAATAAATAAATAAATAAGCAAGCAACTGCTGGAAAGTAACAGATTACCTATAATGACACTTAATTTTTGTGTTTAAATTAAATCAAAATTTTTAAAAAAGTGTGCAATAAATGACGTGTTTATTTAGGGCCATTTATCTTTTGAATTTATAAAAATATATGTTTTATTAAAGTGAGATTTGTCCTAATAATGGGATTTTCCCATATTGCTGCAGATCATCGACTAAGTTTACACCAGAAGCATTTTTTTTACCTCTTTCTCCCCCCAAAGCCCCCGTCCCGCTGCACTTCAAACTGCTGTGGACGGCATATTTAAATTTCAGCGCAATAAAACAATATCACTACCATCAATATGGTAATTCTCTCAGCCTCTCTGTAGCGAACATAAAACCTCTATTTTGGGGCAAACTTTAAAACAGTAAAATCTTGAGGGCTCTGGAGTCTGCGTTCTGCTCTTAATAGGGCTATTAAATCACACAACCGGTTGTAACCGAGGCCTTGGAGCTCGCCTTGAAGGTCACTGCTCTCTTTACTCAGCCTTCAGAACATTGAGCTGAGAACCGTAAGCCGCCTTGCCAAAAACCTCGCCTCTCGCCTCCACCACACGCCGCTCGCCGCTCGCCGCCTTCACCTCACGCCTCATCACACATCACACAGGGTTATATTCACACAACTGGCTTACAGATGATGAGTGTGAAGTCCGAGAGATGATTTTAATCAGATTTTAGGAGGGAGCAATATGGCAAAGGGTGAGACTTTTATACTTTTATTAGATTTCTACAAATGATTGAAAGTATTATTCTTTTAGAAAAGGAGAAAAACTAGCATTTAGTCATACGCTTTACTAAATAACTGACAACACCTGCTCATATATCACAGATTATATGCAAACATACGCAATTTCACTGCCAAGATACGACATGTAATGTACATGAGTGTCATATTTTTTGGAGAAAATTTGGAAGATAATGGAGAAGATTGAAAGTGGATCTGAACTTAAGCACAAATAAAGAATCCCGTGTAGTTTTGGGTTAAAACCCCACAAAATGTGTAAGCTTTTCCGTCTTTTTCTTTTAGAATAAAATCATCCTGGACCCGCTGACGTTCAGCGAGGCTCGTTTCCGACCTTCTCTGGAGGAGCGTCTGGAGAGCATCATCAGCGGCGCCGCCCTCATGGCCGACTCGTCATGCACGCGCGATGACCGCCGCGAACGCATCGTGGCCGAGTGCAACGCCGTGCGTCAGGCGCTACAAGACCTGCTCAGCGAGTACATGAACAACGTGAGTGCGTTTAACATGTTTCATTATAAACAGAATCATAATTAAATAATTCTAAACACACAATGCTGTGATGACGAATCATTTTACGAGGGTGAGTCAAATGTAAACTTTATTTTTTTTACATTTTGCTTTGTTTATTATAAGCAGGTGTCACAAATTGTATCATTATTGTACATAATTTCCATTTTTCTACATAATCTTTATTTTGCTTTAGAAGTGTCAGAATTCTGCTAGAAAAAAAAATAATTTCTCTTATTTATTTATTTATTTTTATAAAATACAACCTATTTAGATTTATACTGAATTGAACCAGACATACAATCTTGTTTTTCCTTCATCAAGAGTGTGATAATGGCTGAACGTAATGTCAGTGCGACATAGAATGCAAAAAAAATAAATAAATAAATGAATGAATGCAAGATAGTTGAGCTCAGAAATTAAATCATGTCTCCTGACCTGCAGTTATTTTATTCTCTGGTCAGCCGGTTAGTAATTTTAGGAAAATCATCGCCGTATTATTGCTTATTGTTCCTTGGTGTCTTTAGGCGTGTTTTTTCAGAACAGATGAACCAACCCTCAGTTGCATTTTGGATAAAAGTGAAATGAATTTTCCTTTAGCATGAATCTAGGTGATTAAAAGTGTTTGGTGTTTGAAGTTTGCACCTTTAGTTTTTCACTAGTGCTACAAGGCTAATAAGCGGAACAAGGCTAATAAGAGGGAACGACTCTTTATAGCTGCTGTAACATAAGCGACAACAGGAACTGACTTGTTTCTTGGACTATAAATGGTTAAAATGTGTGATGTGCTGTTTAAGAAATTAAATATCATAATCACTGGCAAATTGCTGTCGTATAAGAGAAAGAAAACACTTCAGGATGTGCTCTTATTGGAAAATGATCAAGGTCAGGCTGGTAACAGTGCGTCTCAGTGATCCTTCGACTGTAGCACTGAGACGCACTCTTACTGTTATAGCAGGACAATTGTAGACATCAAACACATCCTGGCTAAAGGACAATATTTGATGGACCTTATGGACATTTTGTTTTGTATCATGACTCTTCTAATGTTGACCCAGTTTGTAGCAGGACATGGCTTTGAGACTGTGTGATGATCAGAGCTCTCTGTCCATGCAGGGAATTGAGGGGATTTTTAATGCACCCTCTTCTTATTCAATTAGCCTCTCTGTGGAATTGGGACATGGCAGCGGCAGTAAAGGTGAACGTTACATCTGCTCTCCACTTAGCTGCTCTTGTAGAAGTCATTCTGGGTGGCCGAGGACGTTGTCTCTAACGACCTCATGTCTTTCTTAATGCTCTCTCCGCTCTGTGTTTTGCAGGAATATGAATGCATGAGCAGGTGATTCAGTTTCTCTGGATTGTGCTTTGTGCTCTAAAGCAGCACAAGATTTTGTTTCTGTCCGTAGGGAATCATGCTAGTCTTAGAGCTCCTGTCGAAGCCATAGGTTTGCTCCATTCAGTCAAAACAAGATAAACAAATCAAACGATCCTATTTCGGCTCTCTCAAATACCCCTAGCTATTTATCTTAGAGCCCTAGATATGGAACAGAGGACACACTATTGATATTACCGCTCCAGTGGAACACATTTGCTGGAATTGCATCGATCTTTGCTGATTTGTTGATACATTTCGCTTCTTTTAAAGTAATACTATCATTCTGGCTATAGTCATTCAACTCTCTAATCTTTTAACCTTAGTTTAGCAAGCTAACATAGCTATCTAACATTTGGCTAGCTACCTTTGGCTAGCTAATAATTGTATAGGTATTAGTATACAATGTACGAACAAGCTAATTATAATTACTTTCATAACTTTTTAAAATTACCAAAATAATACATGCAGTAAAACAAACAAACAAACAAAAAAAACTAGCTAGCTTGTATAATTTAGCTAAGAGTAATGCTACACAATATCTGCACATCAGTTACTTTTTCAGTTTTTCTTTCAGCAGTGACTTCTTTCTTTTTAAATCAAAAGAAAGTTCTTGTTAAATGTGGATCAGATTACTGCTTACTTGATTAACTGAACGTCTGCTAATGTTTGCTGAGAAAGCAAACCTATTAGCATCAACATATGCACCAGGTGGCACTGGTTAATTTCATAAAACAATTTATTTTTGAGATTTTATTAAATACTAAATGTAAGAAAATGTGTGTTTAACTATTCAAAAATGTGGCATCTCTGGCAACAGTCTTTTTTCTTTTTTTTTTTTACAAAGTTTCTTTGCTCTATTTTGATTTTTAATGAGTAAAAGTATTGAATTTTGCTTTTTTTTGAGCAAATACACAAATGGCCTAAAGGCATGAGGGCAAAAAGGAAATTCTAATGATTCACTTAAAATATATATTTTTTAATTAATAATTTTCTGTTATCTATAATTTGGGTAACAGAATTGTGTGTGTGAACTCATCAGTTAATATCGCAATATTATAAATATAGTAAATACATTTAAAAAAAGAATGAGAGAACATACTTTTCTTCTTCTTATGATCTTTAGAAAATTTGGATGATGCAACATCCTGTTGAACTTTCCTGAATTTGAATATTCCAAATATTTCACAGTGGTGAATGTGTTCAGGTAACAGGGTTGAGTTTGTTTTATTTATTTATTTATTTATTTATTTGTATCTATGAACAGTAATTTGTTGTACGGCATGGATACATCACCACTTTGATTAAGGCTCATTGCTATAATAAACACAGAGTAGCACAATGCCTGTACTTTTTACACTCTAGTAAAATATTTATTAGAATACAATAAACATAATGACTACAATAAAACGGCAAGTAATTGGATAATGGTAATGGCTCATGATTCATGTAAATACAGCAAAACAACAGTGTACACTTAAGCATCTAATGGAGACCTATTTATATAAATTACAACTGATTATGCTGAGTTTGGGATGTTCGTTTAATGGCCTTGTATTCGATTCGAATTGGATTTGTACGTCTACTACTAAAACAGCTTAAGGACATCCTCAACCTTCATACCATTTAAGCACTGATAAAATCTGTCCAGCCATCCGTCGTGGTCTTTCAGTTCTCCGTTCCAGCGTGTCTTTGTTTGTCCCGGAGCAGCAGTTCTCCTTCTCTGCTGCTCGGCGAACTCAAGCTACTTCATTAGTTCAAGGAGCTGCACTTTGGGAGCTGCAGCTATGAGACCGAGCAATGCCTGTGGCCATCCAAGCACAAGAGTGAAATGAATAAATATGAAGAAGAGGAGAGGAGGAATGGGAAAAGTTTTGGTTGGAGGATGAAATTTGTTACCATGTCGGGTTTAGGTGGAAAAGGAAAAACAGCTTGGCTCCTTTGTGGAAATAATTATGAAAGATTTTCAGTGTTTATTATGTAGAAACAAATGGAAAAAAAATACAATAAATGCTCAGCAAGATCGCAGGAGATATGCAGTGCCCTTTCATAATCTGTGCAGGGCTTGAGGTTAAAAATGCAGCTCACCAGACACTTTTGGCTAGCTGTGGTTTGATATAGTAAGTAGATTTCACTAGTCGCAACAAAGCCACATCAAAAAATATGTATGTACAGTATATCTTAAAAATAGAAAGAAAGAAAGAAAGAAAGAAAGAATTTGTTCTGTTAATGGAACAAAAGCTGCATTCAATTTTCATTTCTTTTCATTTCTCTTTTCACTTGTTTTCCAAGCAGCTGACTAGTTGTTACATCTTTGTATTTCTCAGAACTCGTTTTTATTGCTTATGCACTTACTTAATTTGAAGTAGTCTAACTATCCCACTGTGTTACTTACTTTAATCTATAGTCTTACTGGTTATTTTTTATGCTAAGTATTTTTATTTGTGTCTTCAACTCTTTGTACTTTTTTTAAAGTTACTCTAGATAGTCAAAATATTTGAACCTGGAATCAGAGGGTTCAAATCTCAGGACTGTCCTGGACAGAGCCGTTATTGCACCCTTAAGCAAACCTCTGCCTCAGTTTTTTCTTTCAAATTCCGTAAGCACTTTATCCTGGTCAGGGTTCTGGATCCAGAGACTATCCTGGAAACAATGGGAACAAGAGGAGAATACACCCTGGATGGCATGCCATGCACATACACATTCATACCTAAGGCAATTTAGAGTCACCAGTCTACCTACCAGAATGTCTTTGGGTGGTGGGAGGAAACAGGAGAACCCAAAGTACAGAACATGGGAGACTTCACAGACAGTAACCTAAGGTCAAGATCGAAGCAAAGACCCTGTAGCTGTGACACAGCCGTGCTACCTGCTTTTTGGAAAGTATTCAAGAGCCACATCCATTGTTGGCAGAAAGTCAGCTAATGTGGGAAGCATCCACACCCAGCCAGGTTCTTTTGCTTCTCTATTACTCTTGAGCTCATTCGCGGCTGGTGGTAATGGTGTCGGGTTTTACGCATGCAGTTAGTCTTTTGTTAAATTAGCAGTAACCCTATTACGCCATGACCTGCACTAGTGCTTGGATTTGAATCTGAATACATTAGTATGCATGAGTCTGAGCGTATGCCTTCATTGGTATTCTTGACAGCAGGTTTGCAAAAGGTGAAATTGTTTGAAACTACTATAGACAAACAAATCATTTAGTGTGGGTACAAATGGAGCAATGTGCCTGATGTCCCTGTTTGAATATTGAGATAGGAGTAGTCTACGTCCATGACTAATGAGATGAGAGATGGAGGAAGTGGAACAAATACAAGGCTCAGAAGTGTGTTGTTTATCAATCAATGTGTGTGGGATTTAGCTCCCTAATCTCTGAGAATAGGCCAATGTAAAATAGGATAAAGCTTCATTAAGGACACAGAACTAAGTGACTGTTAGACATAACTAAGCATTAAAGCCCAACTTTTTAATAAAAAGGCAATGCAGTTAAATAAAAAAAAAAATCTTTGTGCTATACTTCATACACCAATTTGCTTCTGTCTATTACACAGATTATGCATGCACCACTTCTCTTCTATCTAGAAAGCTGTTGGGGAAAACTGTGCAAATTACAGTCAGTATCTGGAAAGTAAACATTGGGGTGCCAAAAATGCTAAAAGGAAAATCCTAGCAGCCAGAGAGAAAAAAACAACAACACAAAAACCCTGTTGGTGGATGAAACATTGAGGCAAAAGTCTGGTTTGGCTGTTATTTAGTAATAAATAGCACCTCCATTTTTTACTGACCCAGGTGACCACAGTCCTGCTTTCTTGTGTACTGTTGGCTTACAAGGCTGAGGTTCATGAATTCACAGGTCACCTAGATAAATTCAGTGCGAACTGAAATTAACTACAGAAGAAAATGCAGCTTTCACATCCCACATCCTTCATCCTTTCCTGTTCGGTGAATTGGCTTTTCCACCAGGTAAATTTTATTAGCGTTTGATTTGACCACAGAGTTACCTGGAAAAGCAAAAGAGCTTTTCGAAAGAATAAGTAATTTAATCTAATAAAACAATCTTTCTGCACTGGTGCCATCTTTACTCTCTTACTGTCTGTGTTGTACTGAACCTTCAGTCCACACACACATCCACTTCCTCCACTTGCTCCACTAACAATCTTCCTGGCTCCTCCCCCCAATGCACGGTGATATGGGTGCAAGATTAATCAATATTCCAGCCAGTAATAAATTAGATTCAAGTGACAAGCAAATGTCCA
Organism: Pangasianodon hypophthalmus; assembly: GCF_027358585.1. Taxonomy (NCBI): domain Eukaryota; kingdom Metazoa; phylum Chordata; class Actinopteri; order Siluriformes; family Pangasiidae; genus Pangasianodon; species Pangasianodon hypophthalmus. The sequence goes on along the minus strand of NC_069737.1, from coordinate 1,959,375 downwards.
TACCTGTCTGCTGGGGTGGTGACCGGTGATTGGTGACCGAGGCCCATGTTCCCAACCTGCAGCTAAATCATCAGGATCGGCTGATTTAGTTGCGGTGGCCTGGACATGCTGATCTATCAATCGACCAGCCCCAGTTATGCATTGCTGTCTGGGTCAAAGGAGCTCAGCTGGGTGGCTGAAGGAGGTGAGGGATATCCAAAGGTTGGGGGGAGTTTTGACCCCTGAACAGAAGAGTTTACACTTTGAGGTTTCTTCCCTCTTGATGCTAATCAACTTTTTGAGAACATGGATGTCTTCCAAAGCAGAAATACTCAAATAAAATCATCACTGGGAACAGATGTACATCATATGATCAAAGCACACTCAGGTACGTAGTAGTATAACAGAGCCAGTCAAGCATCTCCACCAAATTTAATTTTATGAAGTGGAATGAATGGGATCTCAGGTTTTGTGGGATTTCTGCCATCTTGCCTGAGGAGAGCTAATAAGAACCTGAGATGACACAGCTGTTGCTGGTGCATGCTTACCCATAATGCCTCACAGGAGCTTAGGCCCTTTGAAGTGCTGCCTTGCCTTGAGTCAGAATCAATCTCAACAGAGAATCATGTTCAGAGACTAAGAATATAACACAGTGTCCATTTGAACAGATCCTTCATATGGGTGAAATCCCTAAATCAGACAGATACACAGAGACACACAAATCCTCCATTAACCCTTATATTATGTTGAAAAAAAAAAGACATCTAAAATGTCATGGGTCAAACTGACCTGCACAGTTTTAATACACACAAAAACAGGCAACGAGTCAGGTCAGAACAGTAAAACTGTATCATGCATTGCCAGTAAATTAAAAAAGCAACATACTCTATAGTATATACAATGCACCCTATTTAACAAATATTTAATAAACGTATTTCTTCACAAACTGTAGCATTTAGATAGCACTGTTAATTAGCGCAATGTAAATGTAAAAAGGTGACCATTCTATATCACCATCTTTAGATTTCCATGCTCCAACTCCTCATGATGGTGGCTTTGTTCCATGAATTTAATCAAATGAAGGGGAATCTATGGCAGATTTGCCTTCTGAATCTTCTTCACTTGAAGAAAATTCAACATCTAGATCTTCAGCTGGATTGTCTTCTATATCTGAAGCATCCTCCGTCTCTTAAACCTCTTCCTCTATTTCAGTATCACAGTGCAAAATCTGTGATAAGACTTCTTGGACTGTCTGTATTTTGGAGCTCATTTTTTTTAGCATCTATGTCTGACAAAGTCTGTTGTAGCATTGACAAGAAATGTAGGTAAGCTCCTTTTTACACTCTCAGGGCAATCAGAAGCAGTCATAGCAACAATATACAATAAACATAACAACATTAAACTATCAGGGTCAAAATGACCCACAACATTTTCTTTGTATACAAAAATTGTACAGACCTTCCACAACACAGTGTGATCAGACTTTGCAGGTAGGTTCATAACCATAAATGAGGAAAATATTAAACTTTTCAGACTACTCAAAAGTGAAAATGGGTCAAATTCACACGTAACATAATAAGAGGGTTAAATTGTGTTTGAATCATGTCTCCTCTGAGCTCTTGCTCTCCATGCCAAAGCTCCTCTAGTTCCTGCCTGCAGTATCCTGATGATTCTCCCAGCAATGCAGCCTGAATTGCTGAATTCTCTCCTTTTTTCCCTCTCCAAGACATTAAAGAGCTGACACTCCCTCTGAGATCTTGACTGAGCTCAGCTGAGCATTTCAGAAACACATTTGGCACCTTGTGGCTCAATTACTTTCATTTTAAGAGGAAGACGTAGTGTGGCAGTCAGCAGGGAGGCTAGACCCCTTACTGAGAGTTAGTTCTGCTCCAGATGACATCAGACAAAGATTAGTGGAGCTTTAATGTAACTTTAACTTTGAACCCCATTTTTTCTACACTCTCATTTTCTTTTTCTCTCTTTCCTTTGTCTTTTTTGAATCAGGGTCTCTGTTCCTTTTTTCTTGGATTTGTTGTCTTTCCATTTTTGGGCAGTCTGTGTCTGAGAGTGACAGCCATAGGTAAAAGACAGTGAGAAGTATTTAGTGCTCAGCCAATCAAACAACACACGCGGTATTGCTGGGTATTAACCAAGTACCGTGTCGACTTCAAACTGACCTTGATGTTTGGGTTGTTTTTCTGATCCAGGGAAAAAGTTTGTGCAATCATGTCCATGAACGACACCGTTTGAGCTGTGTGAACACTGTGTGGGTGGATAGTGACAGGTAGAGAAGGGTTATGTTTGCATTGTGTGTGCACTTGTGTGGGTGCATGTACCTGAAAGCTTCACCTAATTAAACAGTTGCAACAGCGACTAAGCAGCCTGTCTTGTTTCCCAGAAGGGACTCATGCCTCACACAGTGGCTTCCCAGATCACATCCACTGTGTTTTTTTTTTTTTTTTTATCATATGATCAGGAACAGGACAGCTGGGTTTCTGCCAATTCGGCTTGTTGATTCCGTGTAGTTAGTTCTTTCCTGACTGTGAGCAGGTCTTGACTTAACTCTAATAGCCAAACATTTACTCAGCTCACACATGGATAAGCAAGACAATTATCTCATTCAAAGAGTATATGCCAGCTACACCATGCAGTCTTCCCAACATGGGCATTCAGCATTCAGCAGCAGTTTGCCCCTGTATTTGATACTGACTTAAGACATGTCCTGTAGTAGCTGGCTCACTGACTCTGATCAAGTTGCCCATTGACCTTGGTCTCATGGGGTCTATCCGTTCTTGGCATCATCTGTGCAGTTACTTTTTAGAAGGTGAGGTTTAATTACATCTGTCATCCCATGGCCCAAATCTAGTTCCAAGCTAGATTTTCTAGGCCATGAGTCTACCATATCCTGAGTCTACCACATGCTTAGACTTAGGTCAGAGTCTGTAGCATATATGGTAGTGCTACCCAGAATGATTAGGGGCATTTATTCAGGCATAAATACACATGATGACCTCTGGTGAAAAGTGAGGCCCATGGTTCTGTGGTTCAACATAATCAATAACAACGGCCTTGTTGCTTGCTTGTGTCTTCTCATTACTTCTAATCTAATGCTTTGATTTCATCTGAGAACATGCTGCTCGCTTTGTCAGTGTTTTCCCTTTGCACATGAATAGCAATTTTTCTGCCCAACCATTCGCTGATCTTTTAATAATTGCCCTCGCTGTGGTCTATGGGGTCTCCAAAGTCCCCACAAAACAACTTCTCACTCAAACCTTCTTTGTGCCCACTTTTTTCTATTTCTCCTCCTGCTTGCTCCCTGTAGAATCAGCATGTCTGCTCACAAAAAAACAGGGCATGTTGGACGATCCATCACCAACTTTCCCCATGGTGCCTCTCACCCTCCCTTCCATCTGTCAGTTTCATAAAGCTGCCTACCACTGTGCTTCTGTTTTGCTCCACCAAGTAGACATGCTCTTGCCAAATGGCACACAATTCCTTCCCACTCTACTGCATATTCCCAACCCATTCCTCACACCCATTTTAGCATGGCCAGCCACGCAGACCCTCTCCTAGACTGCCATCCATGCTGTTTCAAGAGCTTGAGGATGAGTTTAAGGATTGCCCAAGAAAGACCTGGTAGACCCTAGGACTGACATGGTATACCAGTGCAATGCTTCTCTTCCAGAGTTTAGTGATCTAGCTGCCCTCAAGCAATACAGTAAAGCATGACAAGACAAGAGATCTTCACCTCCTCATAACTCCTCCACCTTCACCTGATAATGAGAGTTGAAATGTCCAGAAATATCTGTGATTGAGGCACAATTTGTAGCCAGGTAGTTCTTTGCTTTATCTCGGTAATCCCTAAAGGAAAGCAATAGCAAAGAGTTGTATATTTATAATACTGGACATGGAGTACTTTCCAAAACTTCCCCTGAAGCAAGGTTTCTGATGGTAATGCATAATAATCTGTACTTGTTCTTGTTGGCAATCATGTTGAATTCCCCCCTCTTCCATATTAACTGACAGACATAATGTCAGTAATGGTAGAAAAAAGAAGAATTAGAGGGTTGCGAACAAGAAAATGAATATATTATTGGCATAGTTAATTTGTTCCCCTTGCAAGATAATTCAACCAGGGCAGGAGCAGAGTGGAGTTTATAATTCCCCAGTCCTTTCATTCATTTGCTCTCCATGTTAGCTGCCTGCAGTAGAGAGAAAAATAAAATGAGGCCCAGACTCGTGATAAATCACAGCATGGACATGTTGCCTGAGCCACTGCTTTATTACCACACATTGATGAAAGAGAAAATGGATTCCCCACACCGCTGCTATCATGGAAGGGTATCTGTATACTCAGAGAAAGTGAAACAGAGATGTATATGGAGAAAATGCATGATTAATCAGCTGCATTTCAGCTACATTTGATGTTAGTTGAGGATGGAGCCACCTCATCACAGTGCTCATATTACAGCAGCAATTCTTTTGACTTGTTGACTCCTAAGCATTTGTTCGGGTGTCTGTAGCCATCACATGCTGGATTGATCTTTTCATTTTACCTTCTCTTTTTATTTAAAATAATACTAGTATTACTAATTCCCATATCCAGGATACAAGGATACGCCATATCACCTGATGAGGGGTGTGTGTGTGTGTGTGTGTGTGTGTGTATGTGGAGATCAGACAGACCCAAGCTCATTTGGAGTTAGCCAGTATCATAGTGTGTTGTGTTGTGTTGAGTTGAGTTGATGATCATGAGGGCTGGTAACAACGCCCCCTTCCCCCTCAGCAGTTCCATTAACATCTGAAAATGTATGATGATCCAGTTCTACAAGATGGGCAATGATGTGCCTTTAACAGGAACAAAGAGCTGTTTAAGAGATTATTGTGGCTTCCTTTCTCCCCAGTGTCACCTTCACAGAGGCTGGGGAATGCACAGCTTTTATGCTCTATTAACAGTTTTAACACCCTGCAACTTTTTTTAAATAGAATGATTTGGACCTCAACTATCTGTGCAATGCATTTTATTTTCTTTGGGCATTAGACAGTAATGATTGTTAACCAGTATCACAAAAAAAACATTGAAAAAAGAAAAGAAAGGAAAGAAGGAGAGAAAGAAATACTTTTTCCACTATATAACACTCTTTATCCCCGAATGCCTCCAAATCCCAAAAAGCTATTACAAAGAAATGTCAATTATACAAACAGTATGGTCTACGATAGTCAATTAATTCTGATTTCCAAACAGATAATAATGTGAGAAAAAAAAATAAACTTGGCTAATATGCTAAAATGTTACTTGTTACACTTAACAAGACTCAGAAAGTGCCACTGTTACAGCAGATGGCTCACCTCGCATTCACACAAATTTGGTTCAATTGGTTTAATTCATTCCAAAATCTTAGCAAAGGAAAAGATGTATTTTAGTTCACAACATGTTTGGAGTAGCTTATCTATACTGCCTGTTGTTTAGACATTTTGTTGACAGATTCTCGGTATGAAGCACTTCTTCACTTCTTCTCTTTTGAAATTTTCTGTGAGATTCTTATTCCATGGGTCATTTAATTAGAGAAGGAAAGATGTGTCGTCGCAAGCAGAGATGGCCAGAGCCAATTAGGACTGTTTTGAAGTGTGGGTGGAGGAAGGGGAATGCAGGCATGCTAACTTGGCACAAGCTATGCACTTGTTTTAACACACACCCACATTAGCATGCTGAAACACTTGTGCTTCTTCAAGATGATCTAGACAAGGAATTTAATTTGGGTGATTTATACAAAACTCTTATTAGTAGATGAAAGGGAATTAACCAATGAGATATTAGTGTAATAAAGGCACAGAATAATTTGCCTTGTTTTTTTTAGGGTGCTGTCTAGATTTTATTTTACATCAATTTACATAACTCATTTAGGCCACATCTTTCAAGTAATTGAAGACTGCACTTTTGGTGTATTTGTGAGTGATTTGTGAATCCGTAGCAGCATATGCTCATGTTGAAATGTGGACTTCCTGCATACAGTATGTAAAGGTTTGCAGGAGTGTTGCTTATGGCAAAATGAAATCATTTTCAGTATTTTCTGCAGTTGGTAAACAGGAGGCTTTTGGAGGAACGTGATTAATTTTGACCTTTTGGGACCTGATCTCTCATTTGACTTCTGTTGAGGTGTGATCTGACAGGTTTTACTGACCCTGCATGGTGAACACACACCTACATATACAGACCACACAGAACACACTGTGCGTAATAAACATGTATTTAACAAGTCTCCACTGTTAGCTATTCACAGACTTGAATTCTAGACTTGGATGAAATTCATGTATCTTTCATGAAACAGTGCAGCATAGCGTAAAAAAAAGAGAGTGCAGGGAGGTTAATAATGAACTTGCACAAACTAAACAGCTATTGTATTTTAACTTCTTCTCACAGTCAATCAAACAATCTTCTCTCGAGTTCGTACAGTTAATTTTTCTCTAACTTATACACAGGTGTAGCCTTGAATCCTTCAATACTGAGCGAGCAAATGTCATTGTCTGTGCCTCAGTGGAGGCTAAATGAATTCCCTATCTGGCACAATTGATTCCAAGCTTTTTATTACACAAATTTACCAAAATTCAATAGCTGTAGCTATAGGACTTGGTTCATTGAAATCTATTGACATCTGACTCGATGAACAGAACTCCCTCTGCATTTCCCAGCCCCAATATAAATGTCATTCTGTTGCAGACAAACTTCCACTTACACGCTATGGATCACACATTATCCTATTTTTTCTGACATGTAGGCTACTGAGAAACCCATTTGTCAATGTCTACTGATCCTCTTTTACCCAGTGACACACTAAACTCTGAGTATGCTGTCTTGATGGCCAGTTAAAATCTGTGCACAATGAAATTCCAGAACAACTTTCAGAAGACCTATTACTGTACCACGTCAATCATTCATTGCAGAGTCGTCCAAGCCTTCCTAGTCCTAGTGTCACTGATGACGATTATGGATCTAGCTCTAATTACTCAGACTGCCTTTGTTTTGACCCTCTGCTACTGATTATGATTCTTCCTTTGCCTTAAACAGAGCACATCTAAGTTTACTTACTTGCGTCCTGCCTTTTACAGTGTTTCCATGTTTAGCATAAAACATGAAACATGTTTACTAAGAAGGGAGTAGCTCTCATTCATGATGCATGACCTCGGCCCTGATCCTGTTCCTGCATTCTGGAAATATTAGATGGTAAAATGTTTTAAAGAATTGGAGAATATAATAGAGGAAATTATAAGAAGAGATATCACAATAATGACAAATCCTTCTGTCATCAAACTAGTACATATATTCATAATTAAAATGTATATTCTTTCCTGCTTGCTCTCTTGCTTTGTTATATTGATTTCAGCTGTCATCTTTGTTCACCACATATACAATGACAAATTGGGTGGATATTTAACAGTTTTCCTCTGCTAGACTTACCTCTATATTTTTTTCTCTGATTCTCTCTCTATCGCCCTCCCTTTCTCTTGCTTGTGCATTGTGTTATTTCAGAGACCACAGCAATTATAAAGATAAAGCACCTTCAACCATCCTCCCCTCATGAAGTCAAACAAATAACTGTCCCACTGGGCCTGAAGTAAAGACATCAGTCAAGCAAGATTTAACTTATCTTCATCAGATAGGGAGGAAAAATAATCCCAGACCAGCAACAAGCCAGTGGTTCTACTGGATTTTTCATTTTAGGCTACTATTGTTTGTCACTGGGGTAGTACCATCCCATATATACCTTAATTAGAGGAAGGTATGATTAGATTGGGCACTGGGATGAAAAAGTACCTGTAAAGAGTTCCCTGAAGGGTTCTCTGGGTTTGTCCCTACAGTACAGCAGTACAGTGTATAGTTCATTTTGAAAGCGTAGAGATTGATATTTTAAGTAAGGAGTGATGGTTGATTTGCTGGTCTTATCAGAACAGAACTCCTTTGTACCTGTTCTCCAGATTAGGTGGAATGACTCTTCAAGATATCAGCTATCCAGCAGTGAGTCCATCACTCTGTCAGTTTCATAGTTGTATCTCCTATAAGCACTGCCGAATTGAAAACTGTGACCTGAAAGCAACCAAGACCAAATTATTTGAGGAAGCCAGTGCAGAATATGCCTCCTAAAGTGTAGCTTACTGCTAGTTAATAATACTGACATTTTGGTGAAAAGAAAGTGAAAATCGTCTTGTGTTTGACTTCTTCTCCAGTCTTTTACTTTTGCAAAGCTCTTTCTCTCCCTCTTCTCATGCTGCTTTCTTCACCTCCAGGGTTCTGCCTCTTGTTCCTCAGTTGTCATGAAGAGGTGAGACTTTGACCTTAAATCTTCACGGCCTGTCAGCAGCTCCTAACTTGGCCTGGCGGGTTATCAATAATGTCTGGCCCGGAGCTGGCATGCCGATAGCCAGCTTGGCATAGCATACACCCTGCAAGGTCCTCAGAGAGGTTATTAATGAGATTAGCTTGAGTGGGCAGGGGTATATGTAAGATCGTGGAGGAGAGGAAGAATCAGGAGGGGAGGGAGTGGATGCAAATTTTCCTTTTAGTTGCATGCAGGCCAGACTGTTTTGGTCAGTTTCCAAGGACCCATTTGCTTTTGCATACTCACCGTTTTAATAACCACTAACTGCTTGAGAAATGCAAACTCCGAGGGGAGTCTGCCTCAAGACTGGTAGTGAGCAGTGCTACAACATCAATATTTGTACCTGCATCCCTCATCCAACACTGGGATATTTTACCAAGTGCAGAGGCCTCTCATTAAAATGTACAAGAGGGAAATGAATTAACTAAACCACATTCTTTCCGACTCACTTTGTTCTGAGGGCCAAATCTCCTTCTGAGAATCACAGCAGCGGCATTGACACGCAAGGCTGCATTTGTGGTCTCGCTTGCTGGGCCTATTGACTAGGACACACATGGTTTGTTATTCCCCTACTGCTCTTCTCTGCTGCTTCATTAAATGTTATAAGGCATTTGCATAGCTTCGTCAGTACAGAACATTTCAGCATAGCACTGACTAAATGAGCATCACCGCGTAACTCTGTGGTGCAGTGTGTGTATTTGTGTGTGTGTGTGTGAGAGAGAGAGAGAGAGATAGTATGCACAACCTCAACCTTGTTTTTAGCAGGTCTTTGAGCTAAAAAGTGTGTATAATCACAGACTATTCTCACATCGTCTCTGCATGATTTTGGACATGTATTCCTGAGGTAGGTTATGAATGCAAGGTATTTATGAGGGTACAGGCTGTGCATGCTTTTCTACAAATGTGAGTTATTTTGTTAGTCAGAATTAAAACACCACACAGCCTCGGATTATGATCATTTTAATGCAAGAACACTCTCGAATATTAAATCAGCAAGAATAATTTTTCTGCAGAGTCAAACTTATCATAGGCTGCCAAAGCTATCATTGCGCCTTAATTTGACAGATGCTTTTGATTCCCTGGCTATAAGCATAAGCAAAACTCCAGCTTGCTTGATGAGATGTCTGGCAAACCAAAGGTAGAGGTCTGGATGGGTTTGGCCTACCAACATTAGAGATCTGGATGAGTTTACCACAGTGCATGGTGTGAAACCTAAATGAGAGCCAAAGGATACATTTCCTTTGTGTCTGGCATACCAAAGGTAGTGATATGGATGAATTTAACACAAGGCATTGCTGTAAACCTTGATGAGAACCAAAAGACACCTTTCTTTCATGCGAAACTGGGAATTTCATAGGACTTGTCTACTCTATGAATGTGTAATCTCGCTGTTTCTCATGCACAGGGAGTTTGGAAACCATGTAATGTGGTAGAATCCTGCATTGACCTTTGGATATTGGTTGATGAACCTAAAGACCTCAGTTTGTCACCTCGTCATCTTATAAGTATAGTTTAAGTTATCCAAGGAAAGGTTTCAGAATTGTTAGTGTAACCAAGGATACACCACTTGCCAAATGACCAATCAGGAACCTGTGAAAAAGAAGATGAAGGGAGTACAAGAAGCTGACTTTCTATCACTCAGCTGTATAGATCACATATATTTGTTGAGTTGTGCATTGTATTACTATTCGTGGTAGCTGAATCTCTGATCAGTAACCTCTGAGATTCAGCTCTACCTAATATCGTACTGATCTCAGCCAGACACTCCCCTTGCAAGGCTACTGCTCCTATTGCCAAGCCAAGGACACACCATCATTGGAAGATAACTAGAAAGCTCCTTTACCTATCAACTTCAGTGTTATCTTGGCAGACTACATTAAACAAGTCCACTGTTGCCTTAGGGTGCTTTCATATATGCACTGTTCAGTCCGTTTGAATGGAGAGCTGATGTGTTTCCCCCTCAGTGAAATCTAGTGAGAAAGTGATTAGACCCTGGATCGACTCAACTCTAGAAAGTGAATCAAACATGTGGCGTTTCTTTGTAAGCTGCTAAACTGAGCCAAAAGACAGAGCTGTGGCACTGCTGAAATGCCGTGTATTCTGCAGATTAGAACCGATGATCTAAAAGTGAATATAAAAGCTGCATATGGCATGATCCTATATATTTATTTAATTATCTACTTTTTTCATTGCAGTATTTCTGAACAATGAATGAAATAGTTTTCTGACTGCTTTTTCAGCCCTACAGGTCCCTCAGACAACTTTTTCAGCCTTTTCTTTTTGTAAATATGTACATTGTGAATCCAAACCAAACCAAATAGCAATTGAATAAAAAAGTGTCACTTTCACTCTGATTTGGACTCAGCAAATGGGTGTGAAAGTATATGTCCAATTTACACATCTTTGAATGCATATTGTGCAGGGTACAAATTGTACTATCTACCATTTGCATATACATATACACACACATTATATATATAGATAGATAGATAGATAGATATACTATTAGGCACTGTGGACTTGTTTAATGAACTATAGCTACACTACCATGGCATTAAAGACAGAAGAGAAGCTTTGCTCACTGTGAACTTTCAGTAATTAATTGTGTAAAATTGTGTGAGTGTGTGAGCTGTGTGTTATACTCTGTATTATAGTATTCCATGGCAGCAGCAGCACAGTCCATAAATGCTAATGCCTAATTATGGTCCTCTGTTCTGGCTAGTGCGACAGGGTGACTGTTACAGCCTTTTTTATCTGATCTGATTTTGTTTGTCATCAACATGTTGGCTTGGGGAACTAAGAATTGAAGCACTGAACATAAAATAAGCTATTACAGTCAAAATCAGGTTGTAGGTTATTTTGCTTGGTTTCTTGATAGTTCATTGGGCAGATTCCTTCCTGACATTGTTAATAATGAAAAAAAGGTTTGCTTTTTTGGTCATTATCTTGGTACTGCTCATGTAATGGTGAACTCTATGTTTCTTCTGCAGAACCGTATTTCTAATTAACTTCTGTCACCAGGTGTTTAGACCAAGGTGTCACTTGTTAGGTTTGGCGAGGTTAGGTTCAACTTTGGTGTGAAGCAGCACTTTTACAGACAATCCTGTACAATCCAATACTTTTTTTTTGGTCTGTGCTGCTCTCTAAATATTACAGTGGCTGACGAGCTCCTAGATATGGCTCACATGAAATAATTGTAGCTCGTTCTTGTTTAAATGTGGAAATGTATCTTAAGGAAAGTGAAGCAATTAGAATAAAATGTACTGTTTGTGATTTCTTTTTATAGATGACTGACAGCTCTGTATTGAGAATGTCAGAAACAATTCTTGTTGTAGGCGTCCAGTTATTCAGTGCAAAAAAATCCTCAGTGTCAGTCGATCAAACAGAAATATGTATTGGATTCACTGGTAGTACAAATGTATACAATTCTGTTTTAGATCCTAACTTTCTGTCACTCTTTTTTCAACGCTGACAAACACAAACGCTACTGACTAAGAGCTCCCCTTGGCGAGGAAAATTCAGCCTGCTTAAATAAATGAGCTAGTGAGCGATTCGTTTATTTTCATTCATACACTATATTACCAAAAGTATTCGGTCACCTGCCTTGACTCACATATGAACTTAAGTGCCATCCCATTCCTAACCCATAGGGTTCAATATGATGTCGGTCCACCTTTTGCAGCTATTACAGCTTCAACTCTTCTGGGAAGGCTGTCCACAAGGTTGAGGAGTGTGTTTATAGGAATTTTTGACCATTCTTCCTAAAGCGCATTGGTGAGGTCACACACTGATGTTGGTCGAGAAGGCCTGGCTCTCAGTCTCCGCTCTAATTCATCCCAACGGTGTTCTATCGGGTTCAGGTCAGGACTCTGTGCAGGCCAGTCAAGTTCCTCCACACCAGACTCTGTCATCCATGTCTTTATGGACCTTGCTTTGTGCACTGGCGCACAGTCATGTTGGAAGAGGAAGGGGCCCGCTCCAAACTGTTCCCACAAGGTTGGGAGCATGGAGTTGTCCAAAATGTTTTGGTATCCTGAAGCATTCAAAGTTCCTTTCACTGGAACTAAGGGGCCAAGCCCAACTCCTGAAAAACAACCCCACACCATAATTCCTCCTCCACCAAATTTCACACTCGGCACAATGCAGTCCGAAATGTACCGTTCTCCTGGCAACCTCCAAACCCAGACTCGTCCATCAGATTGCCAGATGGAAAAGCGTGATTCATCACTCCAGAGAACGCGTCTCCACTGCTCTAGAGTCCAGTGGCGGCGTGCTTTACACCACTGCATCCGATGCTTTGCATTGCACTTGGTGATGTGTGGCTTGGATGCAGCTGCTCCGCCATGGAAACCCATTCCATGAAGCTCTCTGCGTACTGTACTTGGGCTAATCTGAAGGTCACATGAAGTTTGGAGCTCTGTAGCAATTGACTGTGAAGAAAGTCGAGGACCTCTTTGCACTGTGCGCTTCAGCATCCGCTGACCCCTCTCCGTCAGTTTACGTGGCCTACCACTTCGTGGCTGAGTTGCTGTTGTTCCCAAACTCTTCCATTTTGTTATGATAAAGCTGACAGTTGACTGTGGAATATTTAGGAGTGAGGAAATTTCACGACTGGATTTGTTGCACAGGTGGCATCCTATGACAGTTCCACGCTGGAATTCACTGAGCTCCTGAGAGCGGCCCATTCTTTCACAAATGTTTGTAAAAACAGTCTGCATGCCTAAGTGCTTGATTTTATACACCTGTGGCCAGGCCAAGTGATTAGGACACCTGATTCTGATCATTTGGATGGGTGACCGAATACTTTTGGTAATATAGTGTATTCATTGTTTTAAACAGTAAAGATCCACCATGACCCTGACCAGGATATAGCATTTACTTAAGGATTAATAATAAAGGATTATGAATATACTACTACTACTACTACTACTACTAATAATAATAATAATAATAATAGTTTATATTTTACAAAAATTTTTGTAAAATTTTATAATAAACAGTACTATTTTATTAACAGTACTATGTACTGTTATATTCATATAATTTTTAGCTACACATTATTTATTCAGATTTAATCTTTTTTTTAGGTGCTAAGTAGAGATTTATCTGTGTTTTCTACATATGCATATGTTAGAATATACCATCATACACCTGAGTGTCAAATACCCCCTTAGGACAAAGATTGATCTATCTATCTATCTATCTATCTATCTATCTATCTATCTATCTATCTATCTGTATGATACACGTAAGCTTAACATGCTTTTGAGTATGTGTATGTGTATGCACATTTGATTCTGTGTGTGTGTGTGTTTGTGTACTTGCTTGCTAGTCAGCAGAGGCTTTTTATTTGTGCACTCAGTGGGCAAGCGATGCTCTAATTAAAACAATTAAGTGAAAGGCGGGAGAGCACTGCAGAACAGCACGTATTAACCACAGCCGCTCCTCACAGCCGAGATTACGCCTGTGGCACAGGGAGACGTCAGTGCTGTCAGCGCTAATCTGATTAAACGTTTATTATTTCTTAATGGCTACGTGAAAAGAAAGAAAATAAAGGAGGGATAAGTGGAGGGAGGTGAGAGGTTTTTCTCTGTGTGAAAAAAAGGGGGGTTAGAGTCATCGCCCGAGTCGCTTTCTTGGTCTTATTCCCCGTTCATGCTTTTTCAGATGTATTTTGAACAGCGCAGAGGGTCTGAAAGCTGAGAACATTCCTACTGTTCCAGAAAAGTAGGGGGTTCTTACTTATTACTCAGCTGAAAATGGCTTTTATTTTGAAGAGTGATTTTTTTCTTTGGTCTTGTATGGACCACCCAAGATTTTTTTGTTAGCACACTAGGCACATAATAAATGTGAGACGTTTTACTTCAAAATAATATGTAAAAGTTGGTTTGACTTGAAAGTCAGAAACATTAGATGAAAAACTTTAGGCTTTGAATATGTAACTTTTTTATTAGATTATTAGATTTAGTTAGCTACCAAAGTATCAAATATATACTGCTGTAAAGGTAAGAGTAAATAGGTAACATCTGTATAGTACTAAATCTCCATCCTGATTATCCAGAAGATGTTGATTAATTTTCTATAGCAGCAGCTGAAAAATTACAGGTTTATATTAATGCGCTTGGTCTAACATGTTATCGTTTCTATAGTAACAGCTCGATCACAGGGACTTGTACAGCGGACACTCAACTAAAACAGATTTACAAAGCGCGTAATCCTATATGGTCAAGTTTTCTGCAAGGAGAAGTTTATTTAACATTTATGGAATGAGTCTCCAGTGTCAGTGCTTTGTAACAGTCAGAGGTAAAGCTGTTCAAACTTTAAGTTTTCAGGACAGAGGAGGTTTATGCTTCACTTCTAGAGAGGAAAAAAAAGGAGACTGTTTATAGCTGCTATATCATAAGTGAGAACAGGAGGTAACTTGTTTCACAGCCATTCCTCAAAGATACATGTAACTATAAATGGATAAAAATTAGAAGTTGTTGTTTAATAGATAAAATATTTTTAATTTTTGGTAAGTTGCTGTGGGATAAGGGGAATAAAACTCTTTAGGACATCGTCGACATCGTCAAAATCGTCAACAGCGGGGTGGTACCTGTAACTCAAACCAATCTATCACTCCTCCCTTACTTACTGCACCTATGACTAGTATTTTATTCTTCTTAAATTCTCTCCATTTCCTTAAAGACTCATCCCCTGTTTCCTCATTCCATGACTCCATTTTCAGATTGGGGGCTGGAGGAAAAAAAAAAAAAATCCACATCAGCCATATTTTTCCTGGAAGCTTCCAGAAGCGTGGGAATACTAGCTGGGACGGCGCAGCTGTGCAGATGGTGGCCCAGACTAGCCCAGTTTAATTTTTCACCCAGTAGAGGTTAATGCGCATTAGCATCTGGGTGTGTGGAGGTTCAGGTATTCCCACAGGAAACTGCAAGCTGGCTACTTCCAGTATGCAGTGCTCATTAATCGAGCAATAGCAAGGCGTCGGGTGGGGCTGGGATGGTGGGGTAGATCTTAACCAGGGGAATTAGGAAGCTGGAAGTGTGTGGAGTGTAAGCAGCCTCTAGATATTCATACATGAAGAAACCTCTATCAGATTAATACCACAGCAGTTTGCCAATGATTACAATGTTTTACTTATTAAAGAATGCCTTCAGAATTTTTAATCCATTTATAGTTACATTCAGTGTTAGAGAATATCTAAGTTAGTTGTCGCTTATATTAAGAGCCTCTCTTTCCTCTCTGGGACATTACATCTCCACATCTGCACCACACCACACACTACTTCCTGTCAACTTCCTGTCGTAACATACGGTATATAAGTACATGGCATCCATATACTGCATTCACGCGAAGTCTTGCCAACCTGTCTTCGCGTAAGTTCTAATCCTTGCTGTTTTTTCTGACTGCTTCCCATGTCTTTGACCTACGCACGAGTTTAGATTATTCTTTGGATTACTGTTTTCCCTGATTTGGACATGGGACTTTTGATTGAGATTTTGGATTCATGGAATAAACCTCATGAGTCCTCAACAATCTCCTTTACATTACAGTTCCCACAGAAACAATAACACGTATGAGAATGAGTGCATTAATATAAACCTGTGATTATAGTAGTCGGATCTAATCAACACCTTCTGACCCAGAATCCAACAGCGCTGTGGTGTAATGATTATTAATTGAGTACATGTGGCTTCTTCTGATGGCAGTTCATGGCTGAGCTCCAGGCTTCTTTCAGCATAACATACTGACTGGAATTATAAAATGCATGAGCCTGGCAGAACCATCACAATGAAGAAAACCCAAAACATAAAAATGAAACAGCATTCAAAACTACACACACTTTTGTCTTCTTTAAATATGATTCACTGCAGGATAATGCTAACCTCCAGCACTCAAAGTACATCTCAGGTATAAAGCAGACAAGGTCTCTGTCTTTTCCATCTTTTTACACTCCGTATTGCTTACATTCCCTGTAGAGCCTGACTCATCCTCCATTAAGCTCCTGGTCACACACACATATGCTTTCCATGGCTGCGTCCCCATGGCTAAGAGACACAAACAAAGCTAAAAAAAAAAAAAAAAATAACTAAAAAAGGAAATCAACTCATCTTTTATTATTTATTTATTTAGCTAAATTAGCATGCATGATATTAGCTACCTTTATGGATGTGACATTCACATTGTAATTTGCATATCTAGGCATATAACCTTTTGAGGAGAACACACATATATTCTGAAGTATGGTATCCATTCACATATCTCAGATAGCATACCTGGTTGTAGGAGCGACTTTGTACTGGATGGATAAATGAAACAATTTCCTGTGCTGACAACATTATTTTTTCATGGGAAGGTTGGCATTTGCATGGAATTGCCCCTCTGCACCCTGTGCATGTTTGCTGCTAACCTTTAAGAGGATATGGAGTGGAAAGACGGAAATTTTTTCAGGCTTTATATGACGCAGCTTAACTGATGGTGGAGGGTGGATTCTTGCTGTGTATGCAACATAAAAAAAAGGAAAATTGTGTGTAGCTAATTATATCACAGACTAGCACAAAGTAGTTCTTAAGAAATGATAGACTTTTCTCTCAACCAATCACAGGCAAGAGGCTTTCATTCATCAATCAGACTTAACAATGAAGACTCCAACAGTCTATATTCCATCGTTACACTTTTAGATAATGCATTCATACATTCTTCACATGAGCTTTTAAAGGCAAGAACAAACTGAAGAACCCTTTAGAGAACCCTCTTTTTCCCATAATACCATGCCTAGGGTTAGGGTTAGGGTTAGGGTTAGGGTTTTTTTTCTGGAGAGCAAGAAAAAACAAGGAGGGGAGTGGGTTGAAATGAAGTCTACCACACAACAAAGCACGCTGCTATGGCCTTGGTGTTGTGTAAAATCTCATTCAGAACAAACTGAATTAAATGCAGGCTCTTTTTCAGTTCTATAATATACGTTACACGGTATATATATTTATATATAATCATTGCATCTCTGTATTAAAGGTCGCTAAGCTTCTCTAAATCCTTCTATCGCTCTGGAAAACTGAATGATGAGCAGGGCAGGTCTATCATTTAAAGCGACTGTGCAGTAAATTGCATATTACATCTAAAGCAGATGTTGACCTCCTGCCATCTTGTAAGCATCTTACCATTAGCTTAATTATACTTCACTTTACAGGCACGGTAAAAGCAGACATTTATAGAACATATGTGACATCTGAGAAAGGCTCTGGCTGTGTGGCTTAGCTGAGATGGACATGATTAAGCAGAGATTTCCAGCTAGTCTGCTTTCGGATTCTCCGGTTTATGCAGATAAGGTCTTACAGTCATTTTTCTCCTCTATTATTAGCACGTCCACATTTTGGTGTTTGAAGTGATGACATGAGAGAGAACCGGGGCGAGACTAGTGACACTGTGGATCAGGTGACGTGGGCGAGTGTTTGTAGCTTGAATAGAGGCAAATGGAGGGCTGACCTTTTAAAGAAATATATTACTGTGGAAATGAATCGCAGTTAGGTGAGCCCTGCTGACCTGTAGGTTGTAATGATTTATGGATTGCGCCTCAGCCTTGATGAAGCCGATGCTGATGTTGCCACCTGTATGCCTTTTAGCTCCTCCGCTCGGCTAACGTGCTTTAGCTTAGCGATTTCCAATATCCAACCTTTTCCATGGCATTTGGAGGTAATACAAAGCTCCACTGGCTGCCTCTCGGACGTTTTTGAATCATTGGCTTGCAGACGCCTGACATGTGCAAACACAGTCTTCTTGTTGTGGAAATGTTATGAAATCTCTTCTGAGGTTATAAATACCAAGCACACACTTGATGGATGCTGACGGCTAAGCAGAAGCTCTTATAGCCGGCGTGGTGTTATGCTTTTAGGACTAGCGTTTTACTTTCTCTCTGTATTATTATTCCACAGCGCTGGTGAATTCAGAAGGTTGTTGATTAATTTTCTATACCTGCAGCTCTAACAATAGTGCAGCTTCAGATCAGAGGTTTGTATTAGTATTAGTATAATAATATTATATTATAGTAAATTATAAGGATGCGTCACGGATCAATTCGTGATGAAATAGTGGCCACGAGAAGCACACGTGTGTTGCACTTAGACTACTTGGCTTGTTCTTTTTAACGTTAGCTTGTTGATTTTAAATGAAGTACTTTAGCTAGACACATGAGTTAGCTTGTATTGAGTAGTGCAGGTTTTGTTTTACTTTGAAAACCTCTTCTGTAAGTAAAGTAAAGTCCCAAGCTTCCCTTGTTGTCAATGGGTGATAGCTACTGATTGTCCCGAACAACCTCCTGGACAAAGGGCTGTTATTTTAACTCACCTAGTGTTGTCTATAGACAAATTTCTCTTACCTAGCCAACACTTGCTCCTAGTGATGATCTCTTTTTGCTGAGGTTTATGTTTAAAATGTTTTATCTGGTTGCTTGTAACCTGTCTGAAGATGCTGTAGATCCTCCTCTTGATACTTTCTCACAGTCTGCAGTTTGCTTTGCTTTGATCGCATTAATCACCTCATTAGTATCACCTGGTATATACAAAAACGCTGTATTACGTACGCCAGGCCAGTAGTTGGCGCTGTCACCTTGTCAGTAAACAGTACCTGTAGGGAAGTGACGATTAGCTCTTTGTGGGTGGGAGTTCCGTCACTAAAATCACCACACTGACTGTTGCTCTATTCCTCATTCATAGAGATAGCAGACATCAGACAGCAAACTCTTGAGCAGCAACAACACTACCATGAACTCCGCCATTGCTGTGTATATTTGTTCGCGCTTGCCTTTACAATAGACACGTATTGCGCATGTCTACATACCTAACACGTACTACACACGCGCATGACGTCACCGTTTTCAAAGATTCCCGTATTGGGTGTTTACATGGAGACGATAACGGTGGGGTTTTCAAAAACTTGCACTTTGAAACCCGTTTTCAAAAATATGCCTTTTCAGTCCCCAAAACGCCGTTGTCGTGTAAACGAACAGGCAAAACGCATAAAAAGTTTCCCGTTTTTGGCTGAAAACGTCGTGTAAACGGCCCCTGAACATGATATTGGGCTGGTACTGATACCTGAATTAGTATCAGGGCATCCTTAATATAGTAATCAGATTAGATTAGATGAAAAAGCAAATACTCCTCATCGAACAGACATTGGATTTTGGCTATAAGGTGTGTCTGAAAGACCAGAACTTTTTCAGAAACCTAACAACTTTTCCAAGAAGTCACAAACTTCAGGCGCATTGCAGACTGAAGGAACCAGCACAGATAATAGGTTCTTGGCTGGTTATAATGTCTGTATTCAGCTGATAGTGAGCTTTACCACCGAGCAAAGTTTTTATGTTTTGTCTTTCGTTGGAAACGGGTTTTGCATTTACAAATCAATTTCTAAGGCTTCGATTTCAAAATATGTATATGGGAAACACTGGTAAGCATGCTAAAGTTTGACATGTTGGCCAATCTCAGGGTGGGTAGCAACAGTTGCTAAGCAGTGATTTGAGAGCCAAGAAACTTAGACAGGGACTGGTCTTATTATGTAACAGTGGACCATCTTGAGTGATATGATAAAAAATAAAATACCATAGCAGGTTTAGCGATATGTAGGTGTAATATGTTTGGACATTTCTGTCATCTACCTCTCGGCTTTTATGCTCTATTAACAGCTATCCAAAGACACCTGAAAGCCCTGTCCACACAGCTCCAGAAATATTATAACAAGGATAATTCGATTATGTCTAAATTACGGCATCTCCTGGAGCCAGATGGGAACGTCTGTAATTAGCCCAGTGAGGGGATTGCTTTACATTTTGGCAAGATTAAATGAATATGATCCTCCCACAATATGAGGCCCGAATGGCACACACGGGTTCCGCTGAAGCACCTGGGCCAATCCTGCCAGCTCTAATAAAATCTAGCTGGCACAGAAACTCTTCAATAACGCAAAAGATTCTGTCATTTATCTTTCCTGATTATAGAAGGCAAAATGAAAACTTGAAGCTCCCTCTTGCCTGCCTTTCATTCTTTATCTGTGTCGTTGTTTCTGATGAATTAGCCTTGGACATGTCTCGCTAACATGTCTGACTAATGCTTTATGCTAACTTCCAGTTGCTGTCAATACAGTATTTAAAATTCATCTCATTTGTGTAGCTTTTGTGTTTTCCGGCCTGTCTTTTAATTAGCTAGCTAGATAACATTAGCTGGATATTTCACAACCATCACGTCTGTGAGAAATATGCGTACAGGAACCTAGCCAAATGTTAGCAATGTTAGCAAACAGTGCTTGTTTGCTTCTCTGGTTAGCTAGTGCTGCTCTCGCTATTATATCCCTGCTAATAACTAATCATAGTAATGCTACTGTGTTTTGTTCTAATCCACACACTAACTGTGAAGAAGTTCGTTCAGGATGCGTACTGCTATCTCTAGAATCGATGCTATCTTCATTACCCCAGATTTAGCACACATCTAGCAGCATCGTCCCCGCCTGACTCGTCCCTGCATGACCGCGTAATGAGGGAACGACGGAATTGGTGCTGACGTTTTCCCATTTTTGCTATGATACTAATTACTGTCTGTGTCTGTCTTTTCATCCCGCTCCTCTTTATTGCGTGCTAATTTGCAGGAGTGCTAAAGAGAGTCTTTATTTATAACATAGTCTCTTTAGTCCCATAACTTATCACTTAGCAGCACTATACGACCAGTGTAATGGAAAATATTGGACACTGTGTGAAGTTAAGACTGAATTTGTGACTAGATTACATACAGCTAAAGTCTCTGTGTAGTGGGACATCTAAAAAAAGCATGTAGCTAGCCTCAATGAAAATATTGTTACCTTATGGAAAGGATTTGGCTTATTTTAGCTAGCACAGGACCAAAAAAATTAAAGGAACACACATTTTATTAATTTGGATAGCATAGTAACTGAAGTGATATTAATAGTTGGAAAAAGTTACTTTAAAAGCTAAAGTTAAATCTATAGCTAGCTAGCTACGTTACAAGGTCATAATTTCAAATGAAAGCTAATTAAAGGACTTTACCAACAAGTTTTTCCTTGAGTTATTTGTATTGTTTACAACTAACAGACAGGAAGTCGCTACAGAACTAAAAAAAACAGCCAATTATTGACAGCCCTATAGTGGTTTAATGAGCAATTGCTAGCTAACTATTTTAACATTAAGAATAAATCTGATGTTGCCACTTCTTAATAAATAGCACTTCCTCCACTTATTTAGTATCATGATGTATTTCCAAGTGAAATGGCGTGTTTGGGTGGGCAGGACTTTGGTTTTATCCCTCATGTTCGATTGGCTGTGAAAAGTGGCCGGAAACACTGAGACACTAGGCCAATGTTTTTGCTAACCAGCGTCTCGAGGGAAGGGGAGGTGAATATGACATAACAGGATTAGTTGTTGTAATTAAAATAAAATAATAATTTAATGATTTAATTTAATTTCATACACACAGTTCTCAAAATAACAGACGAAAGTCAGGTTTTTGATTACAGACAAAGAAGATTTTTTTTGTCTTTTGAACCAAGAATGTGTGCTGACTCAAACCATAAAACAGCAAACCGGTCGACTTAATCGTAAAACTTGATTTAAAAAGTATCAACACTACCACCTTGATATTAGAAAATGTAGTTGCTTAAAAATGTTTTTTTTTCCAGAAAATCACATCCCTCTTTTTAAAACTGGCTCATGCCCACACATTTGCACTGTTAAAGTTCACCTATAATTAAACTTAAGCACTACTCAAGGTTAATTCCTTTTTCTCATTCCTACATTCTTTCCGATTCAAGCGACTTAACTTCCTTTTTTTTCAGCCTCAGGCTCACAGTGACCACACCACAGCATGAAAGACTAGCGGATAGATCGTTCATCAAAAGCGCTGTCATATTCCACCTGTCACTCCTATCCAACTTCCCCTTAATCCCGTCGTCCCAGACTTGACCTCTGAAACCAGGCTGCTGTTCGTCCTCCCCTCCTCGTCCTCTTTGTTCTGGCTCTGTTTCAGAGTGGACGTTCAGCATCGCCTCGGCGCCGTTACACTTCTAAGCAAATGTCAGAGAACAGGAAGATCGAGGACCTGCAGTGGTAATTACTGTACCACACTGACTTCCACAAACCCATTGCCATGGCAACAGATTATCTTTCTTCTCTCGTCCCCTTGCTTCCTCCAGCCACTCTCAGCCCTCCTACATCGTTTGGCCTCTATCTTCTTTCTTTTATCATTTCTTGATTTTTTTTTCCTCCTCTAAATCTTCTGCTATTTGCTCATGACTTGGCACATTGGCACAAGTCCCTCTCATCTTGTTTCCATCTGATTTGATTAGTTTTATACTATCAGATGTAGCAAACTTCTTACTGCCTGTAAAAGGAAAAAAAATTGGAAGGAAAAAAGGAAAAAAAAAATATGGTGTTTTGTTTCTGTTAAAATATTTACGATGTTTGGATTTTTTTCCATAAGTTGTTTTCTCTGGCCAGTGTTAGGTGCACATGTCAAAATGGGGAGCATTTATTAGGCGTGGTCATAGAATGTAAGATTCTCGACTATGAGCCAGTGGTGGCTCGAAGGTCAGGGGTTCAACCAACAGAATCGCCAAGCTGCCACTGTTGGGGCCTTGAGCAAGGCCCTTAACCTTCTCTGCTCCAGGGGCGCCGTATCATGCCTGACCTGGCGCTCTGACCCCAGCTTCCTAACAAGCTGGGATGTGTGAACAAGAGAATTTCGCTGTATGAATGTACGTATATGTGAGAAGTAAAGTTCTTCTTCTTGTCTTCTTAATCAAAATCATTAACAGTCATCTTAGATGTCTACATCTAGAGCTATACATCATTGGCCTGTGGGTAATTAGCCTATGGTTGTCCTCAGGGTTATTTCTGCAAGCTAATTTAAATCCCAAAGCCATCCATTAGCTAAACTCACAAGGGAGCTAGCTTCTCATGAAGCATCTGATTAGCCATATGGTGCACAACATAAGATGTAGAAACCATTACGTCTTGCTCTATCCAGCCATTTGGGATTTGACCTACTCTCTGGTCTCACGATCTCTGTTCCCATAGAAACGGCGATACGTAAGATGGAGTCTTTAAGTCTTACTTCCTCTATTTCTTGTGGAGAAATATGAATGAGCAGAGCAGCCTGAATTTTTTTGTTTTTGAAGCCAAATACCACAAATCATTTGCACAATTTTTGTCCAATTTTAACATTTATTACAAATTCATGTTTGGTTTTATAGGTCTCTCTCTGATCAAGTAGATAGGAGCCTGGAAATATCCGCCTGGGAGTGTTGCCAAAATGGCCGCCAAGTGGACAGACTTTACTCTAACTACTTTGATTGCAGCTCCTCTTACAATACAATCTGATTCGAATTTGTGCCTTTGTGAAAATTAGTCGAATGTGTGAAGTGGTGCTGCAGGAATTTAATGCCCACAACACACAGGCTTACCTTATTTTTTTTTTTAATATTTCTGACACAAATGTTCTAACAAGATCCTGCTTTGTCATTCCCTTGCTTTTCCACCACTAGTGTTGGTTTGTTGCCAGGGAAACACCGCTGCCAATCATTGTGCAGTCTGACACGCCCAAAATTACAAAATAAAATATTGACCAGGTTGACTGAGGCTCTTCAGTTTTGTGTGTATGTGTGTGTATGTGTGTGCATGTGTGTGTGTGTGTGTGTGTGTGTGTGTGTGTGTGTGTGTGTACACGAGGATAGGATTATCTGACAGCTTTGTGGGGACATTTGGCTGGTCCTGACGAGGAAAATGCTTTTTTTCACAAAAACTACAACTTTTATTTTTAAAAAATATATTAAAAGAAGTGCAAGATTTCCTTTTAGTTGCTGAAGTTAATGTTAGGCTTAGATTTAGATGTAACCTGGTGTTAATTAGCTGCATTAATAATCATGTCACTGGAAGGTCCTCACAAGTACAGTAACACAAACGTGTGTGTGTGTGTGTGTGTGTGTGTGATGAGTGTGTGTGTGTGTGTATATGTTTGTGACAGCGATTCTAACATTTTAATCTCAGGACTTTAAGGTTAATGTGGTCAGGCATATGCATAGACACTGACTTTGTGTGTCTGTGTGCATGCATCGATATTTATCACTTTGTGTAGATGATCATCATGCATCTCACACACACACACACACACACACACACACACACACACACACACCTAACTGTGTGTGATCTAACTGCTAGTCAGTTGCACAGTCTTTTTGCAGCATATAATTAATAATGTAATCGAGTTCAAAATTGGCTAGATAAAATAGTTTATAGAATCAAAAGTAACTTTCCTTTCAGCAGTTTCTCTCTCTGACTCAACTTTTTTATTATTATTTTTTTATCCGAGTGTGTCCCACTTTTGAGAAGTTAAATGCATCATAACAGTGTTGGAGACTGACAAGCAGAAGTGCAAGACTACCACCAGGCGTGGTGTTTGTGTATAGGAATGAGAGTGCAGGACTGAAAAACAGAAGTATGCAGTAGGCAGAGAGATGGATAGAATTCAAACAAATTCACAACATACTGTAGTAAAATAGATAGTTCTAATATGTTATCGTTTCTATAGTAACAGATCATTCACAGGGATTTGTGCAGGTACGGTGGACGCTTCACATAAACGTGGTAAAATTATAAACATAGACATGGTGAACTTTTCTTAATGTAAGGAGATGTTTATTTAAGATTTACTGAAGGAGTCTCCAGTGTCAGCACTTTCTAACAGTCAGAGGTAAAGCTGTAATTTTAAGTTTTATGACATCTTCAGGTTTCTCGATAACATGACAATCTGTGTTTTTTGTCTTATTAACTTCAAGAGAGAGAAAAAAGAGAGGTTGCTGAATGAACGACTGTTTATAGCTGCTATAACGTAAGTGACAACAGGAGCTAACCTTTTTGAGAATGTCTCATAACATTAAATAAATGGATATAAAGCTTGAGGTGTCATACTAAAATAATAATAAAAATCATAATGATCATGCTAAAAATTGTTGGCAAATTGCTGAGGTTTAAGAAAAATAACACACTTCAAGACAAGCTGTTATAGGAAAATAATAAACTTTACCAGGATTTACAAGATTTACCAATAACTCTGCCTTGTCACACCATTCCCTTGTTGATTATTTTTCTTTAACAGCACGTCTTGGTGTTGAAGGTAGAGACGTCAGTTGAACGAGAGATTTTAATCAGGAAATCTGTTCCATTGTGCTTGTTTTTAGCTCCTCTCCCATGTCCAGGCTCAGCTTGTGTTGGAACCAGAGCAAGAAGAGTAAGCATGGGTACTTAGGTGGAGACAGTGTGGAGGATTATGGGTAGTTTTCCCATCCAAGCCGTGCCAGTCTGCCTGGTGGAAAAGTGCCATTAGACACAGTCCTGTTTCTGAGAGGGACTTTTCTGGACTTTTCCAAACTGACTCCTGATCCCTGTACCATTTTGTACCTTGGAATATCGCCCTGATCCCCGTAACCTCATTTTAACACACACTCACACACAGACACTCTGCTTAGAAAGAGCTCTTAAGTCCCGTGAAGGACTGTCGGGGTAAGCAGTGTGAAGGTAAGCAGAGATCGGCTTGCGGTTAAATCCTTCACACACACACTGCTCTCTGGCGTAACGACCCTGACTGACCTCAAATTAGTCAACAGTTCATGGAATCTATTAAAATGTCTGTACGCTGCACAGACCAGGTGCGTCAAGATCTCAGGAGGACCCTCGAACAATTCTCTCTCTCTCTATCTATCACTGTCTCCTTTTCCCTCTCGCCCTCCTCTCCCCTCCCTCGGCCCCCACCCCCAACCCAGCAGACATTTTTACAAGGCTCTTTATATTGAACCCATTAATTGTTTGTTAGGTGTATAATTAAAAAGGCTGAGTGAAACATCTTGTTACCAGCTGGGATCGTTATGAGTGTTTTAGGGGCCCGAGCCGGCTGCGGTGAGTATTTAGGGAGGCGTTTATCGCCCCGTTGGGGGCCGTGCACTGGGAATCCAGCAGTGTCGGTTTGTTAAAGTTTAACAGCCCATGCCTAAATGGCTTTATGTGAGCACTTTCCCTTTTAGAAGGTAGCAGTGAGCTTGTCTAATCTCTCAAACGTCGGGATGCCCGCGCTACCAGAGGACACCCGAAGACCTCGCTTGACTTCACCTGGACGAACTGTACCTCGGTTTAACTGTGATTGTGGGTCCTAGAAGCTGATCTAAATGAGTTTGTTATTAATAAGAGGGATACACCGTGGATTCTGCCATTTATAGACCGATATTCATGATGATTTGTGCGTTTACACAAGTCTTTCCGCTGGTAAATAACCCACTTGACCTACTGGATCATGCCTGGCTATAGATAAGCAAATCAAACATTTCATTCACACAAATAGTCAAGCATTCATTGATTTTGAAGCAATGAAGCAGACAAAATAGTTGACGAGGTTAGATTGCTTTGGGGTGTAGAGGTGTTATGGCAACTCTTTCATTCTCTGTCCTTGCAACAAACACACACACACACACACACACACACAATTAACGTGTATGGTTGAGTGCCATCGATCGGCTGTCAGTGCAGAATCTGCACATTCATGTGTACTTTTTGAGGACAATTACCCCTGCCGTGGCCCTCCTGGTGATGTAGACTAAGTGGTTGTGGTCACTTATGCTAATTGCCACTTTCATGTAGCATTTTAAATAGCATCAGGCTAATTGTGTACCTCAGGGGATCTGTATTCCAACTGAGATGGTACTATTCACATTTGCGTAGCCTTCTCTAGAACGCTCTTTTCGATTCTGTTCAATAAAGTCTGCAGCCTTCTTTATTTCTTTTCAGGACAATACTAAACCCAGTCACACTGGCATTCAGTGGAGTTTGACACAGTTAACAATTTTGCCTCACTGACTTTGTGATTTTTGCTTTTCAAAATTGTGTGAAAATTTTATACACGGTTAAACTCAATGGGAATTTGCATCGTTGACCAACAGCACAACTGCACTGAATGGGCGGTCCTTCATATTGTACTACAGAAAATACAAAAACAGAGCAAGTGCTAATTTTTAGATTTCTTACTGGTTAGTGAGTCAGCAAACTTACCAGCAGCCAACTCGACGGTTGGTTCGATGCAATGTTTTAGGAAAACTGACGAACCCTGAATGAATTCTCCAGCTAAAATACAAGCTGAACCAAAACCTTGGAGCCAAACTTGCAGCCGTGCCAATTTATCAAAAAAAAAAAAAAACAGCTAATTGCAAATAAATTTGTCCAGATTTAACACAACAAACAAGTTTATGATGAACATTTAGGTGCAAAAACTGGAGAAACTGTACATGTAGTCGAGAGTGAAAGAGATCTGTTCATTTTCATATTTAACTTAAGTGTAAGGAAGAGAAACAGGGGATGGGGAAAAATCACAGGTTATTGCAGCCTCTTATTCCACACACACAAATCAGATAGTCAGTGTTGCTATTAATATTTATAGGAAACAAAAACAGGCAGATTTCAATCACATTTTCAAATCCAATTTCTCCATTTAGGATCATGTATCTGTTTTTTTTTTCTCCCTTCCTTTCTCCTTTTTTATTTCATTTTTATTTCCAAACCTAGCAGCAGTCATTTTTTTTTGCCCTACTCTGTGAAGTTGTAAAAAGGTTAAAATGTCAAGGTGGAACACAAAACTTTTCCAATTAAGGTTGAATGTACAAAGGCTTATAAATTTGAAATAAAAAAATCATGAATGTTGGGATTGGAGCCAAGGTGCTGGAGTTTGGCTCATATCCCAAACCCACATTCAGGATTTTTCTCCTGGGAATTAAAAGGAGTGGCTGTGTGATTTATCCTGCAGACTGCATTTCAGAGCAGTGTGTAATCAACACATATTCTGTACAATCCAACAACCACTTTACACTCACTTTTACACAAACTGGCTTAAAGAGAAGCGCTGTGTTGATTAGAGCGCTAAGAAATCCAAGCAACACTTTCATCGGTTTTTTAGCTACGTCTAGATGATCAGTAAGTAGTCTAAAAAATTATAATACACACATTATATATATATATATATATATATCTCCAAGCCTTTACTTTTCAACCCTTTAAAGATTTCTTAGAAGTGATTTTTGAAGGCACTTTTCATGCATCAGTTTTATACTTTGCTAGATGATTATATAGAACGTTTATCCTTGAAGATGCCTCTAGTGATGGATTTTTATTATTTTTTTCTTTCTTTCTTTAAAAGTGAGAAAACAGTTGCACTATGAACCAAACAGAGCTGTGAAATATATCTCTTCAGGTGATTTACTATCTGCTCTTGCTTTGATTTCACACTTGGTGTTTTTTCCTCAATCACCAGCGCACATTTTAAATGTAATCCTACGCGAAGTCATTGTAAGGAGGTGTGTTTTCTTCACAACGTGGAGGACAGAGCCAGCAATAAAAACATAGGAGTGAATATCAGGTGCTTAACGATATGTTCAATCTCAGATATTATACTGTCACGATTTTAACTTTGCAATATATCTAGAGAAGAAATTAGTTCGTTTTGGGATGATCATTGGTATACGATGCCATGGAGTGGTCTCGCTTTAACTATCGTTGCATCCAGTGAACTAAATCTAAATGGTGTTTAGTCTCAGACAAGCTGCCTCCTCTAGAATCATGAAATTATTACAATTATTAGGATAAAGTACTACTTAAATAGGTAATTAGTAGAATACTACTACTACTGCTACTACTACTAGGTAGCCTGAACTACATATAACTAGCTAGGTCTAGAAATAAAAAAACACAAAAAAGCTCCTAGTGTGAGAAATCGTACGTATATATCTACTGTTGTTATTTATTTGTTTGTTTGTTTGTTTATATTGACGTATCTCTTTATGTATGGATCTATCTTTATTTCTGACTTTAGTTTTTCCCTGATGGTCTTTTTCATATATCTCTGTTTCTCCAAAATGAACAGTAATTAAACCTGAAAACTTTTTATACTTATGAACATATTCTCTTTCTTTTTCCCTCCACGTGCTGTCGCTCTGCATGATCAATCATCAGGTAAGTGTTATTTTTCTGTTCCTTTTCTTACTCACTGCAGTGACACAAACAGGGTTGAGAGTTACTTAAAGCCTTAATAAATCATGGCTCATGGCTGATTCAGAATCGACAGCTGGTGTGTGTGTGTGTGTGTGTGTGTGTGTAAAATGCAGCTGCATAAATGAATGAGCAGGTTTCGCTCGTTTTAAAGAGAGTGGTGTCATGTGTTGAGTGATGTGATCATTATTATAGGCATGTAGTCATGTACGCCGGTGTTTACGTGTTATGTCGATTTCATAAACACAGGAAGCGGAAATTAATGACAAAATGTATATGAACTCCGGGAGCACGGAGCGCATTGTTCTGATCCTCTCTCGACCGAGCCGTTGGGGGGGGTTACACAACTGCAATCTGCATAGCGGTGGCAGGTATTGATGTCCTCCGTCAAGTGGGCAGGCGAGTCAGACAGCTCAGGAATGTAATCGAGCGGCGGCCGGGAAGATAATAACGCAATTTGCCTGGCAATTTAGACGAGAACTAAAACTCCGACCCCACTATAAAAGACAGCACGTTACGTCACACCCAGTCCGATCGTATACCTCCAGCTCATGCTGCTCTTAACCAAGCGTTTTATATTCTCTGGTTATGCTTTAAGAGGCCGATTATAAAGAAAAGTGCTGACATTTTATTTTTTGTGTGAATAAAAGGAACCCGAGTGTGAATTTGAATCCATTTATTGGGTAATTTTGGCGTTCACATCAAAAAGACGAGCTACATTCACTTACTTTGCCTTGTGTGTGTATTATAATCGTCATTATGACTATAAAAGGAGGTGAGTATCACCAGTGGCCTTGCTGCAAATTTGTCTACAATCATTTTTACTCTTTGAAATATGCTTTTTTAAACTTTTTTTTTCCCCTCTGTACACACTAATGTGACATTTATATACATTACTATAGCTGCCATTTTCTACATCTAATAGTGTCCTTTAGATACTAGAACATCACTCTCTCTCAAAGTGTTTTAATCTCAAAGCGTGTGTGATAAAAATATTGGCACCCCAAAGAATATTTCCAATAAAAGTCACGTTATTGGACATTACAGTGAGGTTTCTGTCTCCAGGCTGAGGGAAACTGAAGAAAGGAAAACACCCATCTTATGTTTAAGCTCAAATTAGCACACATTACACGTGTTGTTTCTTTTTAACATATTCATTTTAATTGCCATGTTGAAGAAGGATGCCAATAATTTTGGAGAGGATTGTATTTTGATGGTTTTGGAGCTTTTGAATACTTAAATAAATCAATTTTTTGCTCATTATTTTCAGCCAGTTAGTCTTTTACACAATTCATTAATTTAGTAAATAAATAAATAAATAAAGTAAAATTGACACAAAAATTGACGAAACAGCATAAAAAACAAATTAATAAATTCATCCAATATGGTCAATTGTTAATTTAAAGAAAGATATTCTAAATTCTTATTTATTAAATTTAAAAAAAAATATTTTTTTAGAAATGTATCCTTTTAAAAATAAATAAATGAATTGCTCGGATGTGATGATGGTAACACTGCCTGTAATTAATCCAGCTTGTGTTTACTTTCCTTCTACATCATTACGTGTCTCATTTTTTTTTCCTCGTCCATCTTACAAACCCGTGTGTTTCGGCTGAGAAACTTGAACGTGTCCAGAACTGTAAGTCAGCTTTGGGATCAGGATCCTTCGGAGCATTGCGTTTACGAACTTGGCAGATGTTCTATTTCTAAACGAAGCTGCTGTCAGGCTCGGAGCTCTCAAGGCCTCGTCTCAGTGTGCCTGGAGTCAGACAGAGTGAGCTGGTCCATCATTAGCTCTGTTCCTCCAGCTCACTCCTCCACTTCTCCACTGCGTCCTTGGGATACACTTCACCCCCTGCAACCACATCCATCTCAGAGAAGGAGGGAGGGAAGAAACAGCTTTTATTATCCTTCATTGTGCTCCAAGTGGCAGTGAGGAGGTTCCTGAAAATCCCCTCGCCTGATTGCTTTCATTTACTACGCCAGCTTCATTAGCGCTACTAAGTGGAAAATGCAGGGAATTGGAAAAGAAAGCATTTCTTTCTCACTCTCTTTTTTCTGGCCTCTTTTTCCTGATTACTCACAACCCAGTCTGTTTGCTTGGAGCTGAACAAGTACATGGCATTTAATAATTGTTTAAATTATACAGATTATTGCTGATCTATTAATAAGCCTTACATTAATTAAGGCACACAGTCACACTTGCCTCTGGCAAAACTTTAACATCACTTGTTTTTTCTACTTAATGTACTTTAGCACAGAGGGGAATTTATTTTTATCGAGTGAAATAGTAACTATTTGTTTAAGGGTGGTGTTCATAGGGCTACATATGACCCACATTAGTCCTTCATAACTGAACGACGTAAATGTTTAAGGTTTACTTTAAAATGCATTCATTGTCATAAAGACCAGTTTCATCCACAGTTTTGATTGACGTTGATATTGAATGAAGTTAACATTGAAGCTATAACACCTACATAATGATAGAAGATATAACACCTTAGTTAAGGTCGGTGTTCATAGGGCTACATAACATACATAACATACATAAGGCCTACATAGACCTACATACGCCCTTTATGACAACTGACATTAACCTACATGGACATTTAATTCTTCCTTAAACGTGTCAGCCGTCATATAATCCATTTTAGTCAATTTCAATGTCAGGTTGACATAACACCTGAGTCAAGTGACACAGTGTTATGACACTTCATACTGTAGATCAGTTCTGGTAGGTTTCAGATTTCTGCTTATAAGAGCACTTGCTATGGCACTGTAATGAACTGTTTGAATAATGTACATTTCTTCTAGTCCCTAAATAAAGTTTCATTACTATTAATATATTTTTATGAGATATTCATGAAAAACTTATGACATACCAGAAGCTCTTGTATAAATTGTATTATGACAGTCTAATGTAAAGCAGCCTGTCATAACACAAGCGTATGTCACTTAATTCAGGTGTTATGTCAACTTGACTGTCTATCAAAATAGACAAAAGCAGTCTTTATGGCAGATGATGTCTGCTGGAATACGCCTTTATAAATGTATATGTAGGCTATTTCAGTTCTAATGAAGGGCTTATGAAGGTGTTATGTAGCACTATGAACACCTGGAATAACACAAACTCTTGTATCCCTCTATAATTCATCTCATTTCACTACTAAAATCAAGCCCATGGTTCAATTTGTATCATTATGTCATTCCTCATCTTCTACAGACGTCTCGGTGTAACCTCGTTACGTTCTCAGCGCTTTCCAAATTTGCGTTTGCGGTGATGAAGTGTGAGAGAACCGTAAGGAGCAGATAGCAAGAAGGATGGATGTTAGTTAGCGGGGAATCAATCACGCGTCTGTTCTCCCTCGTTAGCAATTACCAGAGCGTGTTACAGCGTAGCACCTCGGGCACTTTGTCATCGGCTGGCACAAGCCAAACATCTCAGACCTCAGGTGCTTGTACGTCCCAGAATGCACCGGGGCCGGCAGCAAACTTTCTGCCAGCTGCCCACTACTATCAGTCCTCAGCATCAAGGTGAAACCAGTGCTGAGGTCAAAGGAATTTAAGAGCTGCCAGGTGTTCCACATTAGCCTGGAGTGTGTGTGTGTGTGTGTGTGTGTGTGTGTGTGTGAGATATTTTGTAAACAGTGTGTGAGACGATCCCGCGCAGCATGAGGCTGAGACAACATTATGAGTTCTGTCTGTTGGCCAGAAGAGGGATGTATCTGCTGTTCTCTCTCTCTCTCTCTCTCTCTCTCTCACACACACACACACACACACACACACACACACACACACACACACACACAGAGGCACAGTAAGGAATAAAACACTCCGTGGCATGTTGTTATAGGCTGATTATTTTCCTATAACAGCATGTTCTGAAGTGTTTTATTCCTCTTACACCACATCGATTTGTCAACGATTACATTTTCAAATTTATTTTAAAAATGACATGTAATTTTTATCCATTTACAGTTACATTCAATGTTGTGGAATGTCCATGAAACAGCTTAGTTCCTGTTCTTACTTACGTTATAGCCGCTATAAACTTCTGTTCTCTCAACCTTCTCTCTTTCTTCTCTCTTGGGAAATTAACAGGACAAAAAAAAAAATACAAAGCAGCTTGTCTTGTTACTGAGAAACCTCAAAGTGAAAACTCTTCTGTCCTGAATATGTCGGAAAACTAATGCTGCGTTCAAGGCCAAGTTGCAATTTGTAATTCCTCGCCACCCCCTCAACTTGAAATGTCAACTTGTCAACTTGGGGTGATCTTCTCAACTCCCAGTTCCTTCCCTGTTTACGGAGTGACGTCAAACCAGCATGGCCGCTCACACTGTGCAGAGTGTAAAGTTCTCCTTCTCTACTTTTAAATGAGTTTAGAGCAGTATTGGCTTTAGATCAGTTCATATACAGACACAGCTCTCAGGTAAATCTATAACACTGACCACACTAATCTCTGTTTTGAGAAGGAAATCATCAATATTAGAGTTATCACTAACATTGGCTGGCTAGCTTGTTGCTAGTGCTAATCGCTATTGTCCGCTGGCTAGCTTGTTCGTAGCGCTACATGGTATTGTCTGCTTTGGTTGCTGTGCTGCAATCCAATTCAGTCCAAAATTCTGCAAGAATGTTTGAAATTCACTCAGTGGTGTTATTACAACATGACATTACCACTTACAAGGCACCATGAGCACAGCATTAAAGTTACAGCTTTATCTCTGACCGTTACAAAGCTCTGACACTGGAGACTCCTTCCATAAATGTTAAATAAACATCTCCTTACTTTAAGAAAACAATCAATCAGATTGGAAATTTCTGTTTTGTCATATTAACTTCAAGAGAGAGAGAGACAAGAAAGAGAGGCTTGTGAAGGAACAGCGTAAAACTGCTAGGACGTAAGTGATAATGTTTGTTAATAAATAAATAAAATTAAATTGTTGGAAATGTGTGTGTAAGAGGAATAAAACCCTTCAGCATGTGCTTTGGGGTGCTAACAGTAACTCTGCTTCAGAGAATGACATTAATTGTGTTTTTTTCTTATTTATATCACATTCAGAAAGTTGAACGTAAGTATATTTCAGAGAAAAGTAAACTGACTTATTTAGTTATTAAGTTATAATTTCTTGAAAAAGAGTGAATGGAAATCTTTTTTTTTTTTCCTCACAGACTCTCTAATCTGTCTGACATCTTTAGTGAAAGGTGAATGAATAGTACACTGTACATAATCATCTTAATACAGGGTGACATGTCTATTCAATGCCAGTTGTTAATTTAATACGTGCGTGTGAGTAATACAATTTCAAACAATTAAAAACGTAGCGTTCAGCAGAAGGTAGAGTTCAGCAGAGTGGTGGAAACACAGATGCACGACTGTTCCACAGCGGAGGTGTTATACAGCCTGTTTGTCCTCCAACCTGCATGGCACAAGCGAGTAAGCAGCTTTAGCTGGTGTCTGGCTGTGAGCTGAGATAAGCCAAGTAATAGGTTTCTCAGGGACGCATGGAGAAACACCAGGAAGTGAGTTCCAGCCAGTGTACAAGGAAAACGACGGGGATTCAACCTCATGACTTCATGTTGTGGAGCTCTAATCTGAGCTGAGAGATCTGGACAAGTTCAGTGGTTCTGAATTTGGTAACAAATTCTATAAAGCTTAACATTCATAATGTTCTACTGTATTTATAAGACATTTTACACATGAAATCGAATTAAATGTCTTATAATTAGTGTTTATATCACCAGTAACGAAGAAACTCAGTCTCAGTTTGTATAGTGCGTTCTGTTCACAGTTCATAAAGCATTACAACCGTTGTTATGAAGTGTACTGCATTTCCGTAAGTTATTATAACAACATGTATAACAACATGCTGTAAATTCCCTAGGGATCAATAATGTTTCTATCTATCTATCTATCTATCTATCTATCTATCATCCAGTACACCTAACAATGGTTATAATGCATTATAAATTGTTAACATAATGCCCTATGGAAGCAGAGTTTTGCATAGTTGCTTATGTGCATAAAAAAGGAAAGATAAGCATTTCAAAATTATGGTAAAGAAATACGGAGGTGCTAACATGCATTAAAAACATCCTCAGACATATACTAAGAAATAAAGGTGTGGTGAATAGAGTTAAAAAAAAAAAAAAGGCTAAATCTAACTAAAAATCCTCACAGATATGATAAGAAAAAAAGCTGTGGTGTCGATGCTTAAAAGAAAAAAAACCCAATGAAATTTTAAAAAATCCTAACAAATTTCGCAAATAAATACACTTTCGGTGCGAATAGACACACAAAAAATATGTTTAAAACAGAATATAATTTAAAATACATTTAAAAGTATTCTTAATAAGCAAAGCATTTTACCAGATATTGGGACCCAAAAGGACATTAGCATGCTAGGTAGAAGTACGCACTACAATGGTAACTGAGTAGAATATTTTCAAAAACTGCATCATTTTTGTTAATAAGCTGTACAACTTTTCACAAAATCAACAATAATTCAGTAAATAATGAAATAATTTAAATAAAATTATGACTCACTTTTGTGTAGGCGTAATCTACCTCAATTATTTCCATTCATAGCAAATTACAGGAAGATTAACATGAAATAGTCCAGAACATAAAGACCATTCTGTTGAAAAGCACAGAGAACATAAAGACCTTGACAAGTGCGCAGTCTGCTGCAGGCAATTTTTATTCTCCTTTTTTTGTCACTGTGTGTGTTTGTGTCTTGCTTTGGTCTGTATATTTACCGTGTTCTCTTTACACTCAATAATATTTACAGTGAAGCTGAATTTACATCATTAATATTCAGTAACTTTTTTTCCATTTCACAAACACAAACCTTCCAGAAGTCAGATACACCAATTTTATTTTTTATATCTGCCTTGCAACTTGCAACTTCTTCAGCCGGGTTTATTTTGGCTTATCGTGAATGAATCAATCGTGGCAGATCAATCTTTCCCTGCATGATTTGATGCAGTAAATCCAAACTAATTCTCTGAGTCTCGCTCCTCGAGCCCCAGCTGGCGGGGCAGGCTGGGCGTCGTGCTATCACACGGATCTGTGAGTGATTGCTGGAGAGGTGCCGAGGCTGACACGTGTCAGAGATGATAAGAGTTCCGACAGCACTATTAACCTTTGTTCGGCCACCGCTAAACTGACGGGAGTAAATAATTAGAAACGTGGTATGCATCCTGTCTGACCCCACAGCCTTCACTGACTTTGTTGAAAAATAGATGGTAAGCAGTTATTTAGAGCCAGGCTGGAAAACACACACACACACACACACACACAAGTTGGAGCACACACGCTTATCCAGGCTGTAGGTGATTTTCAGATTTAGAGCACTAGTCTGAGAGATTTGTGCCAACGCACCATGTCTGTGCTGTTTCTATAATTCAGCAGATTTTTAGTACTTCCCCTGTCTAGACTTTTAACATTGTAAAACATATACTTGTACGTTGCATGATGACACATAATACCCCCAAAACATAAATCTGAGGAGCTACTTTGCATTTAAGAAAAGAAATATGGTCAAGAAATAAAAGTTAAGTTGCAAATGCACAACCAAAAAAAATTATATATATTATATATATATTTAAATGCTGTTTGTACAATATTGCAAACAATATTGTAAAGGAATTGTAAATGGGGTAGGGAATAAAGTTGAAGCGCTTAAAAATGAATGAATGAACGAATGAAGGAAGGAAGGAAGGAAGGAAGGAAGCCAGCACCAGTAGTGCACACAGACTTTCTCGACAGTACCAAATGTTACTTCTTAACTCTGTGGATCCTTACAAAATGGAAAGCCACAAACAAATACAGTTCCACATATAGCTGATGCTGCACGACTGACGGGGCTTAGATACCAGTGTGCTCAAATCCGTCTGAATAGAACAGAGGATTGTAGAGCTTAGTTTTGTTATTTGTTGGGTTGTAAATGGTGAGCAGCCATTCTCCACTGTTAATTCTTTCATTTCTTTTACCTCACTCCCCATTACCTAGATTCGTTTAAACCAGTACCAAATGTATGATTTAATATGGCCACGAATTACGCATACACCAATCATTTTACTTAAACAAGACTTTAATAAAAACAGAAACAGAGCAAGATACTGGCAAGATAGAGGAAAGAGGCAGAGTAACACTGAAGTATCAGATATCCTGAGAAACCTCAATTATAGTCTCACCTTTTGCCCCAGACAACAAATTGGTGCCTTTATCCAGTCCCTTCTGATGCTCTTTTGTTAAAATGTCTGTTTCTGTGCCAGTTTGCTGAATGTCTGCAGTGGACAGGAAGTTTTTCAGGAGCTGCACTGAGATGTGGGAGCCATGTGCATGGCCACTGAGGTTTGTGGGATGAAACACAGAAGCAGATGCATCAGTTTTGTTCCCTGGTAGCCTGAGGCAGGGGCAGTGAGTTCACCCGATGGGGCAGATGCGCCACATGACAGGAAAAAAGGCTCAAACAAACAGTGGGCCAGTGTAGCTTTGATATTGGGGTGTTTGCACAGTGGGACTTGTCGATTCCACCCTAGCTGACCTTCAGGCTTACACTCGAGTAATAGATTTGTGGAGGTGTGTGTGTTCAGAGAGCTAGGAGCAAAATTCAATGTTTTGCTATGTCAGCGATTCTTTAGCATCAGACAGGACTTGGTAGATGACAGAGATCCTCTTCAGAGATGAGACTCTGATAATTAGACCAGAAATATGCCTTTATTCTTCATCTTCTAATTCAGCAAGTGCTTAATCCTTATCAGAGCCACCATAGATCCAGATCCTATTCTGGGAATTCTAGGCCCACAGCTGGGATTCACTATGGATAGTGTATGGTATTTGGGAAGTGAGAGAAAACATGAATCCCAGCAGGAAACCCATGTGGACATCAGGAGAACATGAAATTCCACACAGAGATTAAGAAATTAAATGAGGTTCAGGATCAAACTCCAGTCTCTGGAGCTGTGAGGCAGCAACAGGACATGCCAACATGACTTATATGTACATGAAGGTTTTCAAATTTTCACCGTGTCATTGGAAGGCCATGAGCTTGCCCCTTGTCACTGCCCCTTGATACCTGCTGATGTTACAGCCATCTGTAGCTGAGTGTCCAAGAAAGCACAAATGTTCCTTCTTGTTCATCCTCATTTTCTACCAGTTTGTAGACTTAAATCAGTGCTCTAAACTTAAATGTTTCACACTTCTACGCTGCAAGAAGGGCCATTGCTTTGGTTCCAGAACCAAGATGCCTGGAACCAAAAACTGGTGCTTGGCAATGCCAAGACAACAACTCAAGCTATGAACATCACCAGCATTACAGTAAGGCAAGGTGCATAGCAATACAGGTGGTACTGTGGGGATTGTTGCTGCCTGACAGCTGCAGGGTCCCTGGTTCGATCCTGAGCTTGGTTTACCTTGGGAATTTTTTTTGCATGCTCTCTCCATGTCCATGTTGGTTTCCTCCGTTTTCCTTCCACCTCCCAAAAACATGCCTTTTGGTACACTGGTGACTCTAAATTACCCCTGTGTATGAATGTGTGTGTCCGTGGTGCCCTGCAACAAAAATATTTCTTGTGCCGT
The DNA here is from genome assembly GCF_027358585.1 of Pangasianodon hypophthalmus. Lineage (NCBI taxonomy): Eukaryota > Metazoa > Chordata > Actinopteri > Siluriformes > Pangasiidae > Pangasianodon > Pangasianodon hypophthalmus. The sequence continues at coordinate 1,920,359 of NC_069737.1, read as the reverse complement.
GTAAATACTGGATGTCTCAACTTGGATGGAAATCTATGCCTTTGACAAGTACAACATGTAAAACCTGCTGCACTTGTTCACTAATAAACTCCTACATCTGAGTGTCTCAGTGGTCGTGCAAGGTTCCAGCTCTTAAATCAGTAGAATTGCAATGGAATCTGCTCTGAAACAGAACCAGTGCTTGTAATGCTAACCAATCTCAGTGGGTGAACATGTGTGCTGGCATCACGTCTTCCTTCACCCTGCACGGCAGCTACATGAGATAGGGGACACTTAGCAACCATGTGGTAAAAGCAGTGATGATCAGGATGAGCAGTGTGGACAAGTATCCCTTCAGACTTCAAGTACCTTTCTGCTCACTTATAGCCATATAATACACATGCTTTATTTAGTCCCATTACTTTCTAATTGCATGCAAGTTTGCTGAATAGTGAGCACTTAGACAGTTTTAGAGCCTTCTTAAAGCCATTGAAAACCATTTTTACAAGTTCTTTTTCACACACACACACACATATATATATATATATATATATATATATATATATATATATATATATATATATATATATATATATATGTATGATGTCCTTCATGCACAGTGTTTATGTGTATAAGCATGGCTGGTGCTTGCTCTTTTCATTACACTCTCTGGAACATTCCTGGCAGAATGGTGTACTCAACAGGATCACAGCCTGTGATCTTACACACATCATGGTTGTTAGGTTGTGTCAGACAATAGCACCCTGCTAATCGATTGGCTCTCGGCATAGCTTTTCTTAAGAGCAAATGTTTCTCTTGGACACCCCCCCCACTTGCCTTTGGATTAGCCTTGCACCAGTGTGCTATTATTTTGCTAATGGGGTGTGACGCTTACTTAATAGTGGCAGGGAAACACTGACGCTTGCAATTATTCCAGAAGGAGAATAACAAACCCAGACGAGTCAATCGTGCAGGGGCCCACTGGGGCATCACCTCCCATCCCCTCTCTCTCTCTCACACACACTTTGCTATTATAGGACTCATGACTGACATTAGTACCACTTTTTTCCTAAGTAAGAAGTAAAACATGACAAGGTGGCGTGCTGAAGCAGAGTTACTGTTACCACCCTGAACTTGATTATTTTCCAAGTGTTGTTCCTCTTATGCCACAGCAAATTGCCTGCTGTAAAATAAACCTTCTGTTAAAGAAAATGAACCAATCAGCATTGAGCATTCCACAACACTGTGGTATAAACAGATATATAGTATGTTTACTGGCCACATTCCATCAACCCTCCATCATTGTTCGTGTTTTACGAAGAGCCTCCTGTTAGATGCCATTTGCACCCTTTCCCCACGCGTTTCCCGTTTCCTGACTCTGATCAGGATTAACCACTAGCCAAAGCGGAAATAGCTACATCTGTCCGGTAAAAGTTTATTAACCTTGAAATGAAGCCGGGGCGTCGGAGGGCGCAGCTTCTGACTCTCGGCATGTAGCAGAAAATGAAAAGGTGCTTGATATATAGTCCGAGGGTAATAGACTCCTCTGGCTCTTGCTGATATGTCATTACAGGCACTTACTTTTTATAAATCAGCCTTTGTTTTGCCCTTTGGATGCCACAATTGATTTTCTTCATTTTTCTTCATTTTCTCTTTAGTCTGAATCTTTTTTGATCCATCCATACAATGATGGTGCCATTCCTTTGTGTCTGAAGATGCTTTCTACTTCTGTCCCTAGCTAAAGAGAGAGGCTTTGGCCTTTAAGACCCGCGGCCAAAACAAAGCCAAGCTTTAATGAGCGAGCTAAGTTGCTGCGTGTCTTTAAATATGTACGAGGTCAGTGCTGATAAGGACGCAGTTTGTGTGGGTTTCTGTTTGCTCTTAATCAAACTGTGAGCTTATTCTCCTGCTGTTCATCCTCCTACTCATGCTGCGACAAACCACAAACAATAGATGCAAGCCGTCTAGCAAGGATAACTGCATCTAATGTCACCCTGTCTCCTGTTTTGATGGATGTCACAAATTAGGTGCTATAATTCAGTTTAGGTCTATGGAGATTTAATTTGTAAAGCAAATTTGCAAAATCCCTTTGGGATTTCATCGATTGGAGTTTTTCCTTGTAGGCAATCAGGTTTCCAACATGAACAAAGCATTAACTGGGAATTGCTACAGAAATTACTAATAGTGTTTCACTCCTTTTAATTTGGAAGTGGCTTGCAATCATAAATCACAAGTAACAAAATCAGAAAGGTGTGAGTGGTACGTAGAGCTGGGAGAGATGGGAAAAAATACAAGAAATACTTAAATTATTTTAGAAAAAGATCTTAATCATTATAGATAGAAGTTAGAAAAAAATATTTATTATCCAAGTTTTCCACCAGTGATTAAACAAAGTGCCTTAAAATATGAACAGCAACTCAGGCAAGCAGTTTAAAATGTAATACATTTAAAACTAAAATCTAAAATCTGATAAGCCCCGCCTCCGTAGTTTAGCTAATCACTGCCACGACTGATGCCTGATCAGTGCCTGGGAGCCATTTTTTTTTTTCCAGCTACCTGTAAATATCCACACGCTAACCTGTCATGTCCTTGTACAAATTTTCTGTGTATATATTGTTATTAAATAATATTATTGCGATGTTAAGTCATGTTTCAAGCTTATAATAACTCCTTGCTTGCTAATAAAACTTCATTATTCATTTTGCTCTTATGATTACCGTAGTTATACCCCGACTCAAATAAGCACCTATCTTATAATTACTATTATTATGCTGATAATATTTGCCTTGTCTTTTAGCCTAATGCTTTGCCTAATAAGGGTCCTTTTCCTTCTTGATAAAATATGATAGTGCAAGTGTGGCTGTAATTATGCGTAATATATTCCAAAGCGATTGTAGAAACTAAGAAGAAGTCTTCTGTGCTGTTTGCGTTTCTTTAGAATATTGGCATTTTAGAATATTAAGCTGCTAAACTAGCAGTTCAGCAATGAATAACTGAATAACTGCTCTGTTTCTTTTAGCATAACTTGTGCTAATCTTTTGCACTTTATGTATGAATGCTTAGCACAGCATTATATCGTACCCTATTATCTTGAAATTCATTGCATTTTGAACAGAACTGATCCTGAAAATAATACTCTATATGCAGGAAAAAAGGCATAAATTAAATTAAAATACATAAATTAAACATATTTAAAATTGAATAATATTCCGCTTAATTCTGCATTGTTGGGTGGAATATCAGTGTTGATATTGTGGAGGTTAAGGCTGGTTAATGCTGCCAGTGTTCATCCAGAAAGACGTTATTTATCTGAAGATCACACGCCTTTTCACTGCTTTGTGTGGGTACAAAACAAACCACTTTATGTTGAACACTCAGGATTCAAGCAGCGTTCCTAAAACACAAAGTACTCATTAATTAGGGCTATTTTAACACTGCCTTATAAGCCCTTGCCACTTCAGTTAAGATGTAATGAACAATGAGCATCTACAAATTTGGCCTGTGGTTCTGCTCGGGAAAATGTTGACGGGGAAAAACAATAAATGCATAATTTTATAAGATAATTTGTTCAAGTATGTGCTGTAGAGAGAAGAATAAAGGAGGCAAAAGATGTATTATAAGAACACTGGGCGTCATTTACATTAACTGGATACAAACAAGTTTATTAACATAAATATTTGAAGCTGAAAAAGTCATTGAAACATTTGGAAATCTGGAAGGAATATTTTCGTTCCGTTTGGTGAAATTGTTTACGTAAAACCGTAAAATGACAAGGTCATAATCATCATCACTGTCATCGTAGTCATCATTACTGTTGTCATGATCATCACCACCGTCATCAGTTTCTGATCTTGATTATCATCTTCATTTTCTCTTCCATCATGTTGATCTTTATTTTAATCATTGTCACATTCTGCTTCTTCTTCTTCATTTTGTTTATTATGACGCATCACATTCTTCCTCCTACCATTTCATTTCCATTTCATGACTCCATTTTTCAAATTTATTTTTAAAAGACTAATCATGCTCACACGTCATCAGCCTCTCTTTATGCATGCAGTGGTTTTTCAAAAGGTAAATAATGCATTTATCGCATACTGATGTGTGAAGTGCACCATCTGCAGTGAACACCATCAGCCTCTTCTGCATTTCACATTCAGTGCTGATTATTCTCTCATATCATCACTTCTTAAGGTGCCAGATTCAGGGATCTCACTGTATCTCATAGATACCTCATGGACACTGTGCAGTAGCCACAGTAGTTATGTAAGGCATGTAAAAGCAGACTGCTTGAGGGTGAAGCCACATAGCAAACATACTTTGATCTACCTCTTCTTCATCAAAGTTGTTTTTGGTGTCTGAAGTTTGCTTCTTTAGTTGTGCACAGGCACTGTGAGAAGTAAGAAGTCATGTAGGTAAGAAGTAACAGCGTCCAGATTAACTTAGTGTGTGTTTAGATCATCTCACAGTGGCTTCATTTTCTTTTCTGCTTGTTCCCAGTGGGTCGAGGTGGCAACAGGCTAAAAAGGTCAGACTTCTCCACAGATTCCAGCTCTTCCTGGGGAATCTCCAAGCATTCCCATGCCAGCTGTGAGATGTAATCTCTCCAGCAGGTTGTGGGTCTGCCCCAGGGTCTGGGGTCTCTGTCCCATGAGAAATCCCTGATGCAGCTCTAGTGGGAGCCAACTATAGGGCAGTCTTTTTAGGTGACCATACCACCTCGAATTAATCCTCTCAGTTCTGAGGAGCAGCAGCTCTACTCCAAGGTTCTTATGTATTCCTCACCTCAGTTCTTCACCCTATCACAAAGCCCAGCAACCCTGTGCAGTTACCTCATTTCTGTCCCTGTACTTGCAACCTTATTCATTCTCTAAGGACCATATGCAAATATATGTTGCAGCTCCATCGTTTACTTTAAAAGAGATGTGGGTTCAGAGATAAACATCTTTTTTGGCCAAGCTAGATATGCTCGATGTTGCAAAGATGCTATTGCAAGCTACTTGTGGAAGAACTTTTCATAATGTCCATGGTGGATATGTTAAGTAGTGTGTCTAAAGAGTAATGGCACCAAAGGTGTAATGACAAATGCAAATGCAATGTGGTATGTGAACGCAAATATTCATGCTTCTCACTTATCTGCATCAGAGAAGATTCAATTCAATTTATTCGTATAGCGCTTTTAACAATGGACATTGTCACAAAGCAGCTTTAACGATTAGACGGTTCCATGATTACAGCAATGCAACCGAAATGTTTTGCTAGCTATCTAAAGTATAATGTTGAAATCTGTGTTCTGTTGTTTTAGCAAACTAGCTAAACACAGAACAAAATATATACAACCCATTGTGACTCACTCTCATCCAAGATTGAAGTACAAAAATAAAGGCAAAAGGGAGGCATTAGTTTCAAGCTAGCCATCATGACATCTTTAGCTAAAACAACTTTGTAACTGGCTGACAAAATAAATTCTACAACAAGGATTTGCATTTTTTCAAATTTGGTACATGAAACTAAATATTCACACATTCTCATGATGGTATCGGAGATGGTTACAAGATAACAGAAATGCAACCGAGAGGTTTTGCTAGCTCGCTAAAATACAGTATGGAAAACAAAACTAGCATGGTCTGTGTTCTCTGTGAATTTTATATTAAAATATATATAAAACATTTATATTATTTTATATGATTTGTGGGTTTTGTTCTCCAGCCAGTAAATTTACAAACCGATGTGATCAAACTCTTTGAATTACTCACTCTCATCTGAGTTTTAAATACAAAAAAACCCCAAAAAACAAAGACCACTAACCAGATATAATACGTTCTCCAGCAAAGAAACGTGTTAAAAAGCAACTGGTTAAAGTTATAAATTCCACAATAAGGATACATCGTCAGATGTTCATTGACTAGCTTTCGAATGAGTAAATGACTTAAGTTAAAAAAGCAGAGGTTTACATGTTAAACACTCTCCTAAAAACGAACACAAGCAACGTTGTACATGGCATCTCATCTTGACAAATGGATCCATCGTGTAAAACTGGGTCAAAGCTATTGTCTGCTCCGAACATCTCTGTAAATAAAACACATTATTTTTCAACCCCGGTAAATCAGTATATCAGTTATTTCCTCGGCAAGTGTGGGAATGTGTGTGAAAACTCACAGGTTGCACTGATATCATTTCCTCTTGTATTGCCCTCCCTGGCAGTGGCACATCTCCTGAGATCAGCGGGGTCTGATAGGAAGACGTCTCCACATTCCACATGGCCAGTAATACAATCAAAGTCAGGAGGGAAGGAGAGCTGTCATTACAGGCTAGCTCTGTCCTTCATGCCCTCTCTCCTTTTTTCTCCCTTTCTCTATCTGTTTGTCTCTCGGCCATCTTTCTCGGCGATGTACACACTTCATTTAGGGACAGGGAGATCTCACAGCTGAGCTCGTCACACCCCTGACCCTTTCTTTCTTTCTCTCTCTCTCTCTCTCTCTCTCTCTCTCTCTCTCTCTCTCTCTCTCTCTGTGTGCATCTCTGAGACTCATAGTTTTATTTTATTGTTATCATTGTTGTTCAGCGTGGCCAAGAATTGTCTACTTTCACCAAAGTTATCTGGCAGATGATCTTTTCCAAAATAAATTACCAACACTTAGACTCTCCAAGGATTCGTAATGTGCGTCTGGCTGATAGTGTGGTGTAACTTGTAACAAACAGAAACAATTTCAAACCTACATGTATAGACAATAAATTTGAAGAATCTGCGAGGAGGCGTTTATTTAACATTTATAGAAGGAGTCTCCAGAATCAATGCTTTCTGAATTTAAGTCTTCTGACATCTTCAGGACAGAGGAGACAAAGGAGCACTTTGTAGTTTCTCTGTAACATGACAAGCTCTGGTTTTTGTCTTATTAACTTTGAGAGAGAAAGAGAAGGCTGGTGAGGGAACCACTGTTTATTGCTGCTATAACGTAAGTGATAAGATGTAAACATGCACATTTGATTCTGTTACTTTATCTGGTTGAATTCAGGAGCCTTGGGTTTGTGAGCCAATAGAAAATGAGGTGGGACTGTGGACAGAAAGGAGGTGCTTATTCTTAAAATAGCGCCACACCAGACTTTCATCTCGTTACTGTTGCTTGGTGCAAAAAATATAAATAATAAATCAGTGTTTTTTTCTCTCCAACTTGCCAGAATTTTCTTTTTAGCTTTATATGACTCAGGCAGCTTGTCCTACTGACTTGATGTAAAACATTTTAACAGCATTTAAACTGCATCTGTATCATTTGAACTGAGAATCTTCTCAGTGACATCTGAGAATGTTCTCCGTCTCGATCTTACGTACTGCCTTGTCCTTGTGTTGAATATTCTCAAGCTCTCAATTCATGGCATTCCAAGTTCATTCCACATAAAGCACTTCTGACAAATTATGTGTTTTTTCTTTTTTTGCCAGGGAGAAAGCCCTGCGACTGTACTGCCATCTCTATTCTTTTTAATTTCCAAAGGGAGATTGAGGAAGCATAAAGCACAAAATAATACAGTCTTCTTTTGTTATTATGAGGATTGTGAAACATGACAAAAGCAAACACAGCTGCCATTCTCTAGGCCATTTCCATCTTTATTAAAGAGAGAATAATAGTGTTTGTGATACTTTTTTGATGGAACAGGAGACCAGGGTTTGCATTAAGCTGGCCTTTTTCTTTCAATCAGAATGAAAATGGAGAGTTATGGATAAATTGTGGCCTACTTTTGTGCAGCTTTGTGGTTGTGGTTTTTACTAATCATTTCCTAGAGGCAGTTCTTTATTCTCAGTTGTCTATCCTAATGTCTTATTGTCTTTGTAGAAGTAAGTTAGGTTGTGACAAGACCTTGGAAGCTACTCCAAACTGACCTTTAGCTTGATTTTTTTTCTCTTGTGACAAATAGTTTACAAGGACATTTTGCTATCCATCAAAATGAGCCACTTCCTGTTAATATCAGCGAGAACACTGTATTGATAAACAGTGCATGATGATACAGGAAAATTGCTCTCTCTCTCATTTGGTGAAAAATTTCACAAGAGGTCAAATTTTATAATGGACCATACTCTGATGCACTTGTTGTATCCATTAGGAGATGGTTAGGGACAGAGCTTCCGTCAGTCACATTGATCTTGAGCAAGATGGAGGAGAAATTGCTCACAGAAACCACATGACAAGTTTACAATTTTACCATAAGGAGGTAGAATAGGAGTCTAGCATCATGCATAATGGCACTGTTACTAGCAATGACGATGCTAAAATGGTCTTGCTGAAAAGTACTATGATAGAGATTTTGTGTGTATTTTTGTGTTTGCTTGAAAATAAATGTTTCCAAAATGTACACATTTGCAACAGAGCAGCAAAGCACATCTAAGGGTTTTCTAACAAATTCCAAAATGTCCTTAGGACTGTTCATTCTGTTGCTGTGCTTCATGGTTTTAAATGAGTATATGTGATCTCTACCATGAAAAGAGAGCAAGCTTTATTGTACGCTCTGATCTATAAGCAACAGCATGTTTTTAAGTGGACAACAAGACCAAACATACATGAAAATTATTGAAAGCTGAAGAAATTTCACTTGTAGAAATATGAGAAAGTGTCCTTCAAGGCTGGTCAGCCGTAAAAAGCAAACATCTACCACGTCTGCTGTACTGTACTTTCACTCATACAACAAATAAGAGAAAACATCCAGATTTCAGTCTCACTGCTCATGCCACTCAAGCCTGGAAATTGTTTTGCTACACTGAAAGAAAGGGAATATATCTTCAGTCGGATTTAAGAGCAAATGTTTAGTTTGCATAAAAATATCAAGCTTCTCATCAAAACATGATTTTATTGCTTGTATTATATCTAATTTAAACACATATTTAATTCATTTTCTAGTATGAATTATGTAGAGTGAATGTGATCAGTAGTATTGTCAGGTAAAGCTAGGTGGAGGCGGATGCAAATGCACTCACAATTGGAAAGTATAATTTAAATCAAAACCAAAAGAACTAGGGAACTCATGGCAGAGTACCAGGATTAGGAAACATAAACCTGAACCAATGAACATGAGACTAGAAGCATTACACGATAAAGAAAGACAACCGCAAGACAACCAGTGCAGTGCAAAACGTGACTATATATATACTCGTGCTAATTAACCAAAAATGTGAAACAGGTGAACCCAGACATGTGATCTGGTGCAGTGGCTGATGGGAATCGTAGTCTCTAGTCCTTTCCAGCCTATCCATGACAAGTAATAAAGTGATCCAATTATGCCAGCTTCCTGGGTTCAGTCCTCAGCTCGGTGACTGCACAGAGTTTGTTTTATTCCAGTGCTTTGAGGGTTGTACGAAAAGAAATCGTGTTAATGCAATTCATTCACATGGATTAATTCACATGGAACATTTACACATCTGAATTAAGTGAATTCAATGAGCTTTTTTTTTTCAGTGTTAGAAATATTTTTTTTTTATTTCCAGGAGTAAGAATCCACCCACAATGCTTTTACAGAGACTAACAGTAGGCTAAGAACAGAACTCATCATGAGTTTTAGTGCCGGCGAACTCACAATTTCCTTAGACTACATCCCAAAAAAACCCAAAAAAACACTTTTTGAAGAATGGACCAGTATGAAAAGCATTCTTTTTTTTTGCTGGTTAAAGTTATTAACTTAATGGAATCTACTTGGAACTCTCTATAAAAGGAAACTCTGGGAGAGGCTGAGGACATGTTTGCACCACTTAGTAACAGGAAAGAAAAAAATAGCTTCAGAATACCGGACATTTCCCCTGCACTGTAATAATACTAGTTATACATTTACTTTTTACTACATTGTGGCTGTTTTTGTAGATTTATGAGCCAGCATTAAACACTATGCAGCCTACCAAAGACGAATGTCATAGTTTTCAACATCCAGCACTATGTGATGGGGCAGATGTGATGAGGCGGATGTGATGAGGTAGATGTGATGAGGCAGATGTGATGGGGCAGATGTGATGCGGTAGACTCTATGGGGTAGATGTGATGACAGATATGTGATGGGGCGGATGTGATGAGGCAGGTGAGATGGGGTTGATGTGATGAGGTAGATGTGATGAGGTAGATGTGATGAGGTAGATGTGATGAGGTAGATGTGATGAGGCAGATGTGATTGGGTAGATGTGATGGGGTAGATGTGATGAGGTAGATATGATGGGGTAGATGTGATGAGGTAGATATGATGAGGTAGATGTTATGAGGTAGATGTGATGGGGTAGATGTGATGAGGTAGATATGATGAGGTAGATGTGATGAGGTAGATATGATGAGGTAGATGTGATGAGGTAGATGTGATGAGGTAGATATGATGAGGTAGATGTGATGAGGTAGATGTGATGAGGTAGATATGATGAGGTAGATGTGATGAGATAGATGTGATGGGGTAGATGTGATGAGGTAGATATGATGAGGTAGATGTGATGAGGTAGATGTGATGAGGTAGATATGATGAGGCAGATGTGATGAGGCAGATGTGATGAGGTAGATGTGATGAGGCAGATGTGATGGGGTAGATATGATGGGGTAGATTTGATGAGGCAGATGTGATGGGGCATATTTAATGAAGCAGATGTGATGGGGTAGATGTGATGAGGTAGATCTGATGAGGCGGATGTGATGGGGTAGATGTGAAGAGGCAGATGTAATGGGGTAGATGTGAAGAGGCAGATGTGATGGGGTAGATGTGATGGGGCAGATGTGATGGGATGGATGTGATGAGGCAGACATGATGAGGTAGATGTGATGAGGCAGATGTGATGAGGTAGATGTGATGGTGCAGATGTGATGGGGTAGATGTATTGGGGTAGATGTGATGGTGCAGATGTGATGGGGTAGATGTATTGGGGTAGATGTGATGGAGCAGATGTGATGGGGTAGATGTGATGGTGCAGATGTGATGGTGCAGATGTGATGGGGTAGATGTATTGGGGTAGATGTGATGGTGCAGATGTGATGGGGTAGATGTGATGGTGCAGATGTGATGGGGTAGATGTATTGGGGTAGATGTGATGGTGCAGATGTGATGGGGTAGATGTGATGGGGTAGATGTGATGGGGTAGATGTGATGGTGCAGATGTGATGGGGTAGATGTGATGGAGCAGATGTGATGGGGTAGATGTGATGGGGTAGATGTGATGGTGCAGATGTGATGGGGTAGATGTATTGGGGTAGATGTGATGGTGCAGATGTGATGGGGTAGATGTGATGGTGCAGATGTGATGGGGTAGATGTATTGGGGTAGATGTGATGGTGCAGATGTGATGGGGTAGATGTGATGGTGCAGATGTGATGGGGTAGATGTATTGGGGTAGATGTGATGGTGCAGATGTGATGGGGTAGATGCAATGGCTTTGAATGCTAGCTGCCGTGCAAACATGCCCTATATAAAAGATGAGATGAGTTTCCTTCAGTCTTCTTCTGGCCTTTCAGGATTTAGACTTTCTTCAGTGTACAACCTTTTTGCAGAATATTTTTTCTCTCTGCAGGAAGAACACACTTTTAATTGCCATTACACACTGAGGTTTATGACCTGGAGCGAAACTGCTGCAGCAGCTCATTCATTGCATCCAGCATTTGCACGAGGACGCCACCTTGTTAAAAATGCATTGCACCTTCCACACAGATCGAGGAGGATGGGCTGAGAAATAAAAGTGTCAGTTTCTGGCAACCTGGAAACTAATGAATATTTGAATAATGAATGTGCAGACAGGGATTTTTGTTGCCTGTCTTGTTTCGTGTTGGTAATATTTTAACACAAGCAAAAGGCAGAAATACGAAGCAGTCGTGTGTAATGTTCCTGGGTAGAAAATAAAGGGAGAACATGAGCAGGAAGCAAAATAATATGACCCTGACGATCAGAAGAGTTTGTAGCGGTTGATTATTCATACCTGAAGCCAGGTAAAGCAGCTCAGATGAGTCTCTCTCTCTCTTTCTCTCTCTCTCTGTCTCTCTCTCATGGGATTTGAAACGCACCGGGAATCTAAATTAGGAGATATGAATATGCACAGCTCACTTCTGATTTATTTAATATATTTCTATTTTTGACATAATTCTCATTTGTCATACAAACAGGCATCTTGGCCCCATTACAGAAGAAGAGCTGAAACAAATTAAAGTTCACAGGGATGAAACACTGCAACACATTCTCTCATTTCTTTTGTATAATTATATTTCATCTTTCCTTACACATCTTTCCTTAAAAAACAGAAAACAATGGCTGAATGGAGCGCCTTGTCTTCGAAATATATATTTTTCAGGTTTCTTTTATTATATATTAAAATATTTATAATTTCATTTTTTAGAACTGCATTTACACATGCATCATCAGAGGGCACCTAGTGACTCTTAAAATAAAAAATAGAAGATGGTTAGAACCGCCTTTGAGGCACATCACGATGTCATGATGTCTTCTCTTGATCTTCCATGTCGCAATCTGTACAGCCACACAATAGCGACGTAAATAACTAACTAAATAAATGTCCATTGACAACATCGTCCCACTTTGCCTTCAGCAAGATATGACTTTTATGATGTTGAGAGGAAAAAAAAAACAAAATGTCGCCCATGTTGCATAGCCAGTGTGTGTCTCAGACCTGGGTCAGGCCCTGGTTAAATTACTCATCCCCAGCCGGAAACTGAAAATGACTCACCTCAGGCAAGGGAGGAAGAGAATTAGGGCACGATGTGAAAACGAAGGAGAAAAAATGTGACATAAAAGCGAAGGCGCTCTTCTAAGCCAGTCTGTTTCAAGCAGGGACATCAAGGGAAGCTATAAATTCGTTTCAATTCTGTTCAATTTTTTTTTCTATAGCACTTTTAAAAATAGACATTGTCACAAGTTTACAGAAATTGACAGATGATAGATGCACCCTGAACTTGTGATTTTGATTTCAAGCTGATGATTTTTTTTGAATATGTATGTCACCTCTGATATGAAAGCATGAACATTTACTTCATAACTTAATTCCTATGATACGTTACTAAAGTTATACTAAATTTGTTCAAACAAAAACTTTGGTACTCAGTCCCTTTGAAAAGGTACTAAAGTTAGGTCTATTAAATTCGTATGAAAAATTACAATATTGCTCAATTGGAAATTTGCAAACTTACTAAATTTACACAAAATTTGTGTTAAAAGTTACTGTATGACTCAATTTGTGTGAACAGTTAAAATTACACTAAATTTGTATGAAAAGCTAGTAAATTTATAAGAAATTCATATGAACAATTTCTTTGCAATTCAATTCCTATGAAATTTTACTTGTTACTTGCTAAATCTATGTGAAACGTTACTAAGAAAACGTACTGAAGTTCTACTTGATTCATACAAAAGCTTGCTTTAATAAAAGTTACTCATCACTGATTTGAACTTTCGTGAGACTCCTTATACATAAATTTACACAAACTCAGGAGCGAAACATAGAATAGAAACATTTTCCCAACTAACTGGATTTACATGAGCAGCACATTTCTGGTGTGAATGCTATTGCAGATGATTTATGGACAAATTAGTATCTAGTGCGATAAATGAGGCCCATTGTCCGTGTCTTCATCTGTTCTCTTTTTGCTCAGTATTGGCTTATTCCACGAACATGCATTTATCTCAGCTTTCATATCTCTTTTAATTACCACTCCAACACCATGTCCATCTCTATATAATCCGGCCTCTTTTGTGTTTTAATTTTCAGGTTATTTGCAATCAAAGGCACTTTTTGAACTAAATAACCTGTAGGTCATTCAAATTGGCAGGTCAGGTGGAAAGTGTTCATCCATGCTTTAGACCCAATTAACAATTCATTATCCGCATTATTCCTGTTTAGACAATGGATTATCTTAATTTAAATGTGTACATGCCTTTAACCAATTTATTCTAGGCTCCTGTGTGTATAGAAAAGACAGATTAACACAGATAACATCACAGGAATATAAAGTGAGAGGAGTTTCTTTGCCATTTTGTAATTTTAGCACTGTAAAGTAATACTACATTTTATCTCTTAGGTTCATTTAGTTCGAGGTCTTTACTTAATCAGTAGTCTTACAGACACAGTGCGAAAGAAGTGGCCTTCTGAGATAATCTATTTATAAATACATCTTTCTTCACTCAGCCAAACCCCAATCTGCTGTCAGCTTTATTGGACATAAGATAAATTTGAGCATCTTGGCCAGCGTATCTGTAATCCCAGTGCCGATTTCATTTGTCAAGAAGAGACTGCGTGACTATCTAAGAAGCCTACAGGTCCTGTCTGATGGCTGATTCTACAGTTTTCACTCTTTTTGGAGACACTCCAGGGAGAGTATAGTTGATGTACTAGTTTTCACCAAACTTAAAATGGTAGATGTCCATTATCCAACCCAGTCAGCCAGGAAAAAAAATGCATACATCTTACTTACAGCACCTTCTATATGTTGAATATCTACGTTCTGGTACAAACGTATGTTGCATGGCGTCTTTCCGCATTTTGATAATACCTGCATTACCACATGGCTTTCTAGCCTGATTGTGTTTGGAGAGAAGAGGTGAAGTTTTATGAGCCCTGTAAGTCTAATCATATGTCGTGAGAAGCACAAACGTCATGCATGAAGTGGGCAATGCTCAATATGTTAAAACTGAGGTTAAATTATTTATTCCATATCGAACTTATTCAAATAGTGTAGTGGTAGAGGTTAGCTTGATTAAAATACAGTGATGTACAATGCGACATATAGAGCATTTAGGTGAAAGTTTGATATGTTTCTATGCAATGTTTACATGTATGGCATTTGGCAGACACCTCTTTTCCCAAAGGAACTTACATTTTATGCAACTGAGTAGTTGGGGGTTAAGGGCCTTGCTTAAGGGCCCAGCAGTGGTAGTTTAGCAGTGCCAGGATTTTTTTTTTGTCCTCCATACATGTCCCTGTGAATGAGCAGTTACTATAAAAAACTATAATAGAACAAATATAACAGAATATTATTAGAATTAATATAAACCTGTGATTTATAGCTGCACTACTGTCACAAGCCTTCAATATCCTCTACAGTCCTTTCCTTCTTCTGGCCTTTCAGAATATCTGCTTCCATCTCCTCCACCTGAAGCAACATCCATATCTTCCACCGTCCATCTGTCATCTAAAGGATGTTTTAGTAATACCTTCTCCAGCTATTTTTGACCTTATGCTTGCTTGTCTTTGTAATCTACTGTCTGCAAGGGTCCACTGTGTTTGGTAATGTTTCACCAGTAGCCCACTTTCAGTCAACGTTTTCACTTCGTGCCACAGTGAGGAAGGTCATGCTAAACACGTTTTACACACAGAAATCATTTCTTTTTTAAGACTTTTGACGCCATTTTCAGTAGCTGGCTTTTGTTCAGTTCAAGCACTTAAGTCAATGTGTGGATATGCTTCTTGCTCTGAAGGTTTTCGTGACAATTTCAATGATTCTTGGCTCTTTTCAAAATATATTCACAGAAAGAGTTGGGTTTGATGTGTGTTTGTTCATTTTCAGTAAGGTATTGAATAAAACTACTTGCATCTTACTTCAGTTTGTTTTTGAACTATGCTGGGAAAGGTTCAAGACAAGGTTAATTTGATTTTTTCTCTTGCTGTTAAATAAATAAATAAATAAATAAATAAATAAAAGTAAACCTTAATTAAAAAAAAAAACAGCAACCTGTTGATGCGGTTTGTAACAACCCTAACCCTGGACCATATTTTATATGATTTATATTTTCATTATTATTTTTTAATGGCTCCAGTATATTTTTTTTAATACTGCCATTTTAAGCTGCGCTAATTCATTCCCTGTTTTAATTGATTTGTAATTCTAATTTGGGAAGGGCAGCTTTTTTTTTTTAGATAAAATACACTATACTGTACTTCCAAAGATTGTAAGTTAAATAGTACATGCACAGTGGTAATATACAGTACTGTACTTATAGTGATTAAGCTTGTTCTTTTCCACTGTTTGGTAATTAGCTGCATCTACGGTTCACATCTGTTTGGTCATGTGAGTTGTACAGTACGGTTTTCCTGAGATTAGTGTACGTCCTATTCTGTCACATTACTTTGGCGACAGTACATTTCTAGAGGGTGGGAAAATGTTCTTTATGGGTCCTTTGGATAGTTAAAGGCTTTTAGGTTCCTTAAGGAATCCTACTTGTAGGTCTTCATGAAAAGGGAAACATTCTGAGTTAGGTTTTTACTTCTGAGATCCTTTTCTCAGAAGGTTCCCTCAGACGCACAGGTGAAGTACCATTAAGTGTTCTGTGTATATGTATATACCTAGTGTTAATTTGTATGTCCGTCATGATGAAATAGTACCCATATGGTGTCTACTTATGATCATAGTCAAATACCATGCTGTTCTGTCCTTTCTTTTGAGGTTGTAATCAACTTTCAACACTGGCACTAATGCAGCAAAGAATAAACACATTAATAAACATTAAGCCTTAATCATGCATTCTGAAGGCGCTTATTGCAGCAAGGAGCTTGCTAATTAAAGTCACTTTTGCCTGAGCGTTTAGCATGCAGTGTATTTGCTTAGCAAGTCTTTCCCCAACACACTAGACACCAGTCTCTCTTATATCCGCTTTGTATGTCTAATTTGTTGTCTGAAGATTGATGTACAGTGGGTGGGTAATGGATTTATGTGTTTAGGAGTAGGGGTGGGATAGAGCCTCAGTGGGCCCTTTATCCATCAGTCTGAGCAGCAATCTAGAGATCTTCCAATAGCAAGTCAATTTGCAGCCTTAAATAGGATGATTATGCAGAATAGAGTGTGGCCCAGTGGACACTGCTAACTCAAATGGAGTTTATAATGCACAGAATAGTCAGGGGTATACTAATTTAGTGCCCTCACTGAGAAAGTAGAAGACATGAAAAGGTGGAGGTACTACTACCAGACAGCTAGTGTCATAGTAAATATACCCCCAAAATATATTTTTTAAACCAGAGGGGTGCCACCATCATGTATTCCCTATCCTACAGAGGCCTGAAGACATGCTGGGAACTAAAACCAAGCTTCTGCTGTCCTCTTCCTGCCCCCATCCTCTCAGCCAGAGTTGTCCACTGCAGTAAATTTTATCCATTCTGAGTCAGCAGGAAGCTAAGCTATGAAACTGAATTAAGAATGCTCACATCTTCTGACACTCCATTCATCTCCAAAGGACCTTAAACCAAGTATATCAGATATTTCCTATATCAGGTATCAGGAATAGGCACAATTATATACCGAAAGAGCTGTGTACAGTTCAATTATATCCTTTCAGTGAGAAATTTAAAAACCTTTGTGCGTCAAAATGTTTACAGCCTACACCCAATGACGCCATTCAATTCAATTCAATTTTATTTGTATGGCACTTTTAACAATGGACATTGTCACAAAGCAGCTTTACAGAAATAAATACATTCAGGATATAAATTGTAAATGTATAAATTTATCCCTAATGAATAAGCCAGAGGTGATGGTGGTGAGGAAAAACTCCCTGAGACGATATGAGGAAGAAAACATGAGAGGAACCAGACTCAAAAGGGAACCCGTCCTCATCTGGGTGACAATGTGATTATAAATAAATCCCCTATATAACTGTGTACTACATGGACAAATAGTGCAATTGTGTAACCAGAAAAA
Organism: Pangasianodon hypophthalmus; assembly: GCF_027358585.1. Classification (NCBI taxonomy): domain Eukaryota; kingdom Metazoa; phylum Chordata; class Actinopteri; order Siluriformes; family Pangasiidae; genus Pangasianodon; species Pangasianodon hypophthalmus. Next base: position 1,902,744 of record NC_069737.1, on the reverse strand, counting down.
TCATTACATGTTTTCAAATGAAGTCTGTTTTGTTGAACCTATCCACTTTCCACTGAGAGAGATCTGAGTGCAAAACTGCTCACTGCAACCGCAGCCCCAAAGCCACCACAGCAATCGCAGTCCCAAGTCATCACAGTACAACTCCCCATATGAACCGCAGTCCAAAGCCATCTCCACGGCCGCCAAGTGGAAGGCTGTTCCATAACTATGGGACTTTCTAAGAGAAAGCTCTACCCCCTGCTGTAGCCTTCACTATTCCAGGTACCAACAAATAGCCTGCACCTTTTGATCGAAGTAGGCGTGGCGCATCATAAAAGACCAAAATTTCCCTCAGGCACTGAGGCGCGTGACCACTCACTGCCTTATAGCTCAGAGGTAGTATTTTATAATCAGTGAGAACTTTGATTGACATACATTTATCAGAAGAATGTAAGACATATTTAGCATTCTTAACACTTACTGGAATTTGGAGTATTGCAAATATTTGGTACTTGAGGGATGCTGTTATTAGGTACATTCTGAATTTTTTTTGCTTTAAAGCCAAGCGTCAAGTATTAGTCTTTGCTACCTGTGACATTGGGTTAATGTTGTTTTAAAACAGCACTTTCTAAAGCCAGTGAAAAATCATCTGTTTGCAGTCCTCATCTCCTCTGAAGTGCCAGAGAAGACTGTGGATAAGGACTATTATTCGCCCTCTTAATGGCTATGGCTTATAAATATAAAATGAGTGAGTGCAGTGCACATCTGCTACAACAAAAAGCCGGTCATTACACCTAACTTTTAAGTTATCTTTTTTCCTTGAGGATATGAGGGCATTTGGGAAGTTGTCTTAGTTATATTAGGAAACAAGTTATGCTTAAGTTGAACATAAACATTTCATTTATGAAACTGCATCTGAAGGAGGTCGTCTTTTTGGGTTTGTAGTTTCTTCTCTGTAATATCTTTCTAGGAGTTTTGCTGGCCTGTTATGGTGCATGTACAATAGCATTTTGTCTCTGAACTTTGCTGTTCTGCCTCTGTGTTTCTTTGGCATTAATATTAGTTTAATTATAGGGAAGTTTCTATTTAAGCATATGTATTGTTACCTTTAATAGCATTTGTAGTACTATGTAATTTAGGTACAATTTCAAGCATGAGGACAGTGGTGACGCAATGGTTAGTCCTTTGGGCTACTTTTGCCTGTTACTACATTTCCTACATTCATACTTCCTACATATTAGAAAGTACATTTTATTCATGTTCGTGATTGATTATCGAATCGTATGAATACCAGTCTGTCTTTGCCTATTTGGTCAAAAGCAATGCAGTAGGGGGACTCAATGGCATTTCTCCTAATGCAATGTGAGTCAGATTTCATTATGCACACACAGATCCAGCAGAGTTCTCCACTGTAATGAATAGAACTTGCACAGCAAATGTACCTTGACTCTTGGCAGACTCATGAAAGGTCTCAACTTAAGTCCATGTCAAGTTGGTCTTTGACCACTGCTATGAAATAAATTGCTTTCTTTCATAGATAAAAACATAGCAATATAGTGTAAGATTGTATTTTTGGTGTACGATGAAAAATGCCTATCATCTACCAGCACACTGCTGATTCTACACCTCTCTAGCCAATCCTGAGAAGGAAATATCCCACTGAGACACAGGAGTTTCCCAACACCACACCCATTCAAATAATAATGATGATGATATTGAACTATGGTTTTTTTATAGTAATTTATACGAGATTATATTTGGAAGGTTTTGGGGGTTGACATGGCCTTATTTTGAGGTTCCTTAGTCCAGTTTTCCATTTTCCTCTCAAAGAGTCAAGCAGTATATATTCATTCAACTCAATTTTAAAAGTAGTGGTGAAATTTCTGACTAGTGGACCTGAAAAAAAACATTGTGCCTGAAGGCCTTGGTGTATAGCATGCATGCCAGCTGAGTAAATTCCTGTTCTTTCCTCTCTTAGAAAAGAAGGGAATTAAATATTAATGCCTCACCATCATGGCTGCCCAATGCTGTCTCTTTATACCAAGTCTAGTCTTTAGCCCTCTAGACACAGCAAGTTGGTGACAGTATTCTTGTAAACAAGCTAGGCTGTTTTATCAACTGGAATATATGCCCATGAATCTGTGGGTTGCCTGGGCCAGTTCTCTAGAAACTAGGCTCAAAGTTTACTGCTGGCCTACAGCATTTTTATCGCCTTCACTATTTCATTCTAATCCTCATTCAGAAAGTCTGTACCTCTGTGCACAAGATGAGCTTATTTTTGCTTTCTCCATGGGTTGAGTAGGACCACTCATCCTTCTTATGCAGTGCCTGAGACGGCAAGGCCCTTTGTTTTATTTAATTAGGAACCTTTTCCACCAGCACATCATCAGAGCTTCACACCCACTCCCTGTCCTCCTTTTTGCTGTTTATTAGTTCACCCACTCTATGGTATGAATGATGGCATGCATGCTTGTATTTGCTGACATTCTGCCTTTTTTTCCACCCCTCTGCCTTCCTACTGCTGGTGTTAATAAAGATTGGATGGAACACATCATCAGATATTGATATCGAACAGAGATTGTGTGTATTTGTGTGCTTGCATGGCGCCGGCTGGGAGAGTGGGCGGACTCCTCCCACCTCGCTGAGGTGGTGTCACTGGGGAGAAGGACCCTACTGTGAGTAGCGTCTGGACACAGATGGATTATAGCTGAACACAAACCTTAACTTCTCCTGAACGCAGTGTTTCAAAAGAACTCAGTGAGTCAAAAGATACCACCTACAGCCCGGCCTAAGAACATTGTATTCATTACTTTGTGTCCTAACTTCTGTTGAGAAAACATAAAATGCATGAACATCCCCTAATCCCAGATTCCACGGGTCTCAAAATCTTTTTTCTATCAGCTCCACTGAGACATCAACAGTGTCAGACTTTGCTCCAAATGGAGAATATCTCCTAATAGCATAATTTATAAGTCTGCACTTGTTGATGAATAAACAATTTCTCCAGCTCGTGTTGGTTTACAGACTTTGTATAGATTATCAGAATTCACACCACATGTGATTTAAATGTCTAAAAAGAGCAAAGCTAGACTGATGGAGAAAGGGATGTCTTTAGGAAATGCTTGTGAGAAATAAAGGGGCAGTACCAATCATTTGCCCACACTTTAAAGGGGCCTTATGTTTGATAATGGTGCTGTCAGAGCACAGCTGTCCCTTCTACAATCTTTCTCAAACTGCAATCTATCATTAAAATGCACGAAAATAAACTACACACCCACACCCACAAACACCCACAAAGCAATGTTGATTGATTTTTCCCCATTTGAAGTAATACGGTTAATCGTTTGTGTTAAAGTTAGTTCCAGTGCAAACTTTGAAATTGCATATGTCAATCAATCAATCAAGACATATTTGGGGTTCAGATTTTGCACTGGGGCTACAAGGCTAATGATAATGCTAACAAGTAAAAAAGCCATTGGCCCCCAATTTACCCCTGTGTAAGCCACATGCCTAAATCATCACATCAGTCATTTGGTAGTTCAATGCTTAAGACTCTGGGTGACTTAGAAGGTAATCAGAAGTTCAAATCCTACTCCTAAAGCCTTTCAAATGTTAGACCCCTGAGCTGTGCATTGTGGTTAACCTTGCGCTCTGACCTTGGCTTTCACTAACAAAGTGGTATGTGCAAAGAAAAGAATTTCACTCTGCTGTATTTGTGTTTGTGATAGTAGACCGACTTTCCTTTAAACTTTCCTTCAAACTGTGTTCTGAGGAATAAAGTGATTCCAACTTTAAGATGGAGCTGTGAATGATTTATGTAGTATTTTTTTTCTGCCTGTGTCAGAAACCTCATCCATCAGTGTGTGATTACTTAGGTATGCTGTTTGGATTAAAAGATGTTATGTTGTGTGTAGATATAAGCTTCTTTTTCTTGTTTGGAAGCATTGCATTGCTAATGTGAAATTAAAGAAGGAAACTTCATGTCTCAGTTGATCAACTACGACTATATATGTAAAATGTTAATTCACCCAAATCTAAGACACTAGCTACATGTTATCTTCTTAAATTGGAGAATAGTTTCTTCATTTATTTCCAAGGTACTGCACTAAAAAGAGTTGATTTCTTGAGAAACCTCTTTTCAGCGAGAATATCACTCACTATAGTGGTGAAGTTTTTCAGTTTCATTTGGGGAGGCAGAGCAACACATTAAAGCATCTCAGGAGATAGACCATGATGCTGCAGTTTTTGTACAGTCCTCTGTCTATTACCCTCAACCCTCATTCATGGCAGATTTACTTCTGTTCTTACCTGTGTCCATCAGAGTGGCCTTTGAACTCTTACTCTCTTCCATTTCTTCTCACATCTGCTTTCTGTGAAGACCACCATTACCATTTTCTGCTGAGCTCACCGTGCCCTAGCCGCAGCAAAGCAAAGAGAGCGATTGGCTGACAAGCGCTAAAAGCAATCAGGCCGCAGTGATTAATCTGTGCTAAAGGTGCTTGTGGGTTCTTTCAAAGAGACAAATCTAGGTGAAGGAAAAGCACTACAGTCTCATTATGATCTAAGCTTCCCTTTCTGTAATGCCACTTGCAATTATTTCAGCTGCCGGTCATTTGTCAGCCGTAGGGACTCGGGACTTTTATTGTCTGCCTAGACCTAAATAAACTAACTTAATGAGAAGGAGAGAAGAAGCATGTCTGGATTCTTACAGCCCTGGCGCCTGTGCTGAAATATTAAGTCTCCTGGGGAATCTGCTCACTTTTTCATTTATTATTACTACTACTACTACTACTATTATTATTATTATTATCATTATTATTATTATTAATTATTATCATTGGTCTAGCGGCTAAGGATCCCACACTCTCACCGCCGCGGCTTGGGTTCCAACCCAGCCACTGGAAGTGTACTCTCTCAGTGCTGCTCCCAAGTCCGCCGGAGAAGGTTGCGTCAGGAAGGGCATAACAGGAGCAGCCAAAAGAACAGCATTATTATTATTATTATTAGTAGTAGTAGTAGTAGCAGTATTATTGGTGGAACCATAACCCGTCATGGTATCCAGCTATGAAGATATGTTGATTAATTTTCTATAACAACAGCTCTGACAGTAGTGCAACTGCAAATCACAGGTTTATATTAATGCACTGGCTCTAATACATTTTTTTTCAATAGTAAAAACTCATTCACAGGGACTTTTTTTTTTTTTAATGTGTGTAATTGTTGATAAAGTTTTCTTGAAGGAGACATTTATTTAACATTTATGGAAGGAGTCTCCAGGGCCAGCATTTTGTAACAGTCAGAGGCAAAGCTGTAACTGTTTATAGCTGCTATAACATGCATCAGAACAAGAGCTTTAGCATGCATTCCACAGCATTCATGTTAAAATAAATAAATAGTTAAAATGCACAATATGTTAATAAATTAATAATTAAAAAAAAATGTTGTCATTGGCAAGTTGACAACACACTGAAAATACACTTAAGTAACTTCACTTCATCACACCACCCCATAACTCAATATTTTCCTGTAACAGCATGACAGAGTGTTTTACTCCATACTTAATAAACTAGACCTATCCATGGGTTACCAGTTTTGGCTTAGATCCCTTTCTGCTTGATGCTCAGAATCTCTGAATTCTGATGAATGTCTGATGAGATGTCCATGCAATTCTTTCCTACCAAGATGAAATCTGGAAAATAAATTTGGCCCGGCTTCATGCTAGCAGCTCCAGTAGAATGCCTGGAAGACAGAGAGCCCTTGAGATGAGATGAGCTTGTCAGGCTGTAAAGATGTCTTGGTTGGAGGCTTAGCAGACGTTCCCTCGGACGTACTCACTTTAGCTGATCTCATTGAAAAAGATGAAGGCCATGCTGGCAGAGACATTGTTTGCATTAGTGCTGGGAAAGTACAATAAAAAGGAGAAGAGTATAACAGTAGGGGTGGCTTTTGCGGTCCTTGATTGCTGGCAGAGAGGGGTTCTGTCATCTTGTCCACGTTTGGACGGGAACAATTCTGACTTGATTATAAAGTGACTCGTGCCAGGCTTTGGGTCTATTACCACTGTGTTCTCAGCATGTAGGGACTTGTTAGCTTGGCTGTAATAGCCTGTGTGGCTCATGTTCTCGGCGTTTATAAATATTCTTGGAGACAACTTTAGATTAACACACCTGTTGATTTGCAATGCCTTGCAGGGCCTGAAGCATAGAAGAAACATGAAGTGAAGGCTGAGTGCTGTATTAGCACCACAGCCTACTTCCTTGGCTGGAATTTCCTTGGCTGGAAAAAGATCTAATATGGTTTTATTAAACTTTCTCTCTCTCTCTCTCTCTCTCTCTCTTTCTCTCGCTCTCTCTATCTATCCATCTACATTTGACTGCAAAAGATTGCATACCCTTAGGTTGATAATTTCTCTCATTTTTCTGATCTATCACAATGTATAGGTTATTATACCACAGTGAAAATAATGCAATCTAGCACTGCATCTAGAGAACTCCAGGCCCGTTTGATGCTGATGTTCAGCATAGCACTGCCAGGTCCATTTAGCCAGTGCTGAAAGGATAGCTCAGTCAACACAGCTAATGACTCCTGCTTGTATTGTTAGCCTCATTATTATTTTCAGCCAAACTATCTGTCTAAGCAGAGGAAGTACTTTCTAAACACTGCCACAGCTTTAAACCAGATCTGATGAATTTGTGCTGATTCATTGTGACTGAACTAGCAGCTTGTAATTAACATGAGGTTTTCTATGTATTTTATGTGCGTGAATGTTCACATGTGCATTTCCTTCAGTTCTATGGCCATGAATATGACCAACACAACCTTGTATTGATTGCTCTGTCCTCAGCCTTCAGGCTTGCTCGCCTCCCACATCCTATTAGCATGAATTAAACCGATGCTGTAATTAGAGATGCAATACCTCAGCACAATCTAGCCATCCATTTGCACCCTCTCTTTTCCCGGTCACTTGTTTTTCCACAGCACTGAAATCAGCGTCTTCTCGTGAATCTTACCTTGGCAAGGTAAATTCTGTATGAGGTAGTACTGTAGGTAAGAATCTTATTAAAGATCTGTAAGAGGCAGTTGTGTTTTCGTCATTCATTTCTTCTGCAATCTTAGCTATCAAAAAAGAACAAATGCAAATACATGTTTTGATAAACTCAAAAGTAGAACATGTGGTCTTTTGCAAAATGGACTTTTTTTAATTAAGCACATAAATATTATGAAAAATTAGAATAATATTTGAACAATGAAATTGGAAAGTTGATTAGGAAATTCATGCTAGATTTCATAGTCTGTTTCCTACACCGAGGATCATTTGGCCAAAATGTTTAGGACCATGCAAATGTTGATATTTTACTTTCAACTATTTCAATATAATTAAAAATTATGAAATTCATTCATTCATTCATTACTGAGTAGTATAAAGACTTGCTTTACTCTCATATATTTGCAATATATGAGAGAACAGTGAAGTCTCAGTGAGTGCTAAGCTGTAAAAATCTCAGTGGATTCTCTGAAGCAGACTCCAGGCAATGCTCCATGACCTTTGCCAAATGGCCATCTGTTATTGCCTTTAATGATGCGTACTCTTTTACCTATACATTCTCACACTCACACTCTCTGTCAGGATTAGCTGTGTGCCCTGCAGGGGGTGCTCCACTTGCTGGCCTACTTCCTACTGCACGTCTCTTAACAACCCAGAAGAAGCATGTACTGGTGTGAACATACGTGCAACTGAGTGTGTCTTTGTTGAAAAATGCACAGCCAGGTGTCCCCTATGCACTACTGAGTTCCATGCTTGAAATCTAGGTTGCTTTTGGGCCCACACTGTGGTTTGATCTTCACCATTCATCTCCACATTCCCACTCAGAGCAGGTACATGCCAGCTCCTCTTGGAATGATTAAAGCAAGAGCAGTAGTGCCCGCTTTCCTCAAGCCAAATATATCAGCCAGAGACAAGGCAGCTGGTGCGGTGCAGGGGGAAAACATCGCTCTGCTCACCTGTACCGCCTTTTTTTGGCTCCCTCTCTAAATGCACATAGGTACACATCTGTGAGAAATGCTATAGTGCTCTCACATAGCACTACAAGTAGATCATTTATTCATATACTTTTCCCTGTCTTTCTTTCTTTCTTTCTTTCTTTTACACACTCACTCACTCACTCACTCATACTTGCTCAAACATTCTCTCTTCTAGTGTCTGACTAGAAGAGAGGGTTTGTATACATTTCCTTCAGTTTGTTTCATTTTCAGTAAGCAATTTATCTTCCTCAGGACCACAGTGGATCCGGTGATTATCCTGGGAACACTGGGCACAGGGCAGGCATACACCTTTAACATACAGGCTTTAATACAAAATCCAAACATACAAAATGAAATCACAATCCAGAGTTGGTAACCAGGCATTAGTCAGAACAGAAAACAGGAAATCACTTTCCAAACAGGCCAGAGGATAATCTTGGAACAAACTAAGAAAATTTGGCAAGAATTTACAATAATTATATTTATTTGTTTGTTTGTTTGTTTTGTGTGTGTGTGTGTGTGTGTGTGTGTTTGTGGGGGGGGGGGGGGGGTAGTGAGTCAGAAAGTGAACAGGAAGTGAAATGGTAAAGGTCATCATTGAATTCCCGGATTCCCGGGATCACAATATCTGCTTGAGGGGAGGGGGCGTGTCCCAGGTTGGAAATACAACGCCCTGGATGGAACACCTGTCCAATATGTAAAGTCTGAAATAAATTCTGTAGATCTGGCTGGCAGTAAATTTCTCAATTATTCATTTTCTCAAAATACACAAAATAAAAGCTCTGATAGGAACCGTTCCTCTCCCGATGGAAGGCAGTGTAGAACTCTGTTCAGAAATATGTTAATGTATGCACATTTTCAATTGTTTCATAATCAAATCATCCTCTGAGTTTTAAGGAGCCATCAATCAGAAGAAAAACATGAATTATTGAAATTGAGAGAATATTTTGAGGGAAGTTTGGCAATCCAGTGAATACAGTGCCTCAATCACTACTAGTTATTAGGGCCAGGCCTTTCTTAATTACTTCAATGAGTCACTTTAGAGAATAAAGTAATGATTCAGGCTTCTTCTTTCAATCATGCATTCAGTCCGTTACACCAGATTGCAGCATGCCAACTCATCTTGTGTCATACTAACACTGTGTACATTTTCAGCATTTTTGTTTGACTTTGCTCTGTTTGTCACGCAGAGGAGTGACACTTTTGAATCTGGTTCTCAGGGTTTCTTTAGTACCCCAGTTCAGGGAGTTTTCCCTTGCCACCGTTTTGCTCATTAGGGCACTACACACAAATTTCTGTACATCCGATTTGTGAAAAAAGCTGCTGCTGCCCTACTTTATATTAGGCAATTGTAAGAACTACTGTATAAATCTAAATTTTTGATTCCACTTCTGGCTGCTCCTAGGGAGTCTTAACAATCCTACCCTCTCCTGCAGACAGATTTCACCAATCCTGCCTACTCCCTTAGGCACACTTGACCAATCCCACCTACTTTGACAATATGGACCAATCCTGCCCACTCCCAGAGGTCCTTGTGACCAATTCCTCCTACTCACCTAATCTTTATTGCTCTTGCAGAATGTCTGACCAGTCCCACCCACTCCAGACGCTTAAACAATCCTGTCAGACACTTGGCCAATGCTGGCCACACCTGAAGAATGTTTGACTAACCCTACCCACTCCCACCTCTTTTAGACACTCTTGACTAATCTTTCTCACTCCCACAGACAGTTTGAGCAATCCGTCCCGTAGAAAGCTTGAGCAATCCCATCCATTCCTGCAGACATTCTTCATCAATTCCACCCATGCCTGCAGAAAGTTTGACCAATCCCACTCACCACTGCAGCAACACTGACCAGAATCAAACATTTACTGGCACATCCAATGCACTCTCGTCTTAATGAACATACATTTTCTTTGTCCCACAACCTTCATTCCACTTGCCCCGGGACCCGTGGCATCCCAGTGTGCAAATGATGTACTTTGCATCCCTGTTCCTGGCCCCAGCATGTCACTTCACCTTTACATTCCTTTTATCTCTTTTTAAAGACGCCTGGCCCTGGTTTTTGTTTCTGTCTTTTGTCTCTCACTCTCTGATATGCTGTTTGCTGGAACAGAAGAGAGTGTGAATCTGGAGGAGTGGATTGTATTTTTCTGTCCTTTCAGCCTGTCAGTGTGTACTCGGTGTAGGTGTCAGATGCTTGAGAGACCATCGAGTGAAAGAATAAAGGGAGACATGACATTCATATAACACCAATCATGCAACAGATAGTGGCTGCTAGTCATTTGTATTTGCTGTAGAAGGTGCAGAAAGTTGTTGGAAATGCTTGCAGGAGTTTCCATCCTGGATAATTTATAACAGATAAGTGATAATTGAAAAGAATTGAAAATGCATCATGTAATGAACAAAGACCTTACTATCATGGTGTTATAGGAAAACAGTGAATGACTGGGTGGTGTGATGCAGCCCAGTGTGAAGCGGAGATACTCTTACCACACCATTAAGTTAATTATTTTCCAATAACAGCATGTCCTGAAGTGCTTCATTCTTTATATATCACATCAATTTGCCAACGCTAACCATTTTGTCTATTTATAGTTACATGTAATTTTGTGGAACAGCCATGAAACAAGGTAGTTCCTGTTATCACGTACATTATAGCAGCTATAAACATTTCTCAGCAGCCTCTCTTTTCTCTCTCTTCAAGTTAATAAGACAAGAAAAATCAAAGTGTCAGGAAATTAAATTGGATCTCGTCATAGAAACTGCTAATAATGCATGTTTTTAAATTCATTTATGTGGCGTACACACCATACTAGTTCCTGTAAACAAACTGTTACTATAGTTGTGCATATTACATATTCACATGCAGACCTTTAGTAAATCATATCTATGGTAATTTATTACGCCAACACTTTTTTTTTTCTAGTACTAGAGCACTCTTAACTTCAGAAGTACCAGTGAGAGCTTGCATTTTGTTAATTTGTCTTTGTAAGAGACACTAAAGTGTAAGTGTCCAGAAAAAACGTGTCATCCTAAAGCTGCATTAGTTACTGGGAGCCTAATGATGATGTCCATAGCTCACAGACAGATCTGTGGAGACTAAATCCATAAAAATGGACAATGAAAAAAAGCCTTTGTAAAGACTAGCATTAATCCTGAAAGGTAGAATAGTTTTATATGCTGAGGTACACATTACAGGCACCAGTACAAATTAAATCAAAGCCTTTCTGAAATTAGAGCTTAACTTGTGATTGAAATACAAAATCTCAAATTTCTCAACTCAATTAGCATAACTCTAGTGCTCAGACCCCCAAGTGTAATGTTATGACAGTCTTTGGGATGTTTTTTGTCTCCCGAACTCCATTATTGTGTAAAAGAAACCTTTATTAGTATGCAAGCTTAACTCTCACTGAAACATAAGTGACATGCTGTTGTGCTTCCAAATATTTTGTATGCATTTGTTCCTTTCTGGCATTAGCATACACCAAAGAAAATAATATCACTAAAATGAAAAACAAGGATAGTGACAAACATGGTGCTGGATTTTATCCGAGGCTGGTCATGCACAAGGGAGCTGCTCCACTTCTGAAGACTGTTACTGACAGAATGCAAGTTCATACAAGAGGCTGAGATGTGAATATTTGAAGAAACATTGATTCTGTGTTGTTCTCCAGGAGTCTTGTGTCCTCTTAGGAGTTGCCCCATGAGTGCTGTAAGACCCAAAGTGGTTCTTGGAAATAAAAAAAGAAAAGTGCAAATAACAAGAGTTGGTTAGTGAACTAGATATGATACTTCTCAAAACCATATTCTTCAACATAGTATGAGATGTTCAGCAATAGAAAACGTGCAACATTAATATTGCAATAGTAACAAGCTAACAGAATCCTGGTTAAGAAAACAGCATGAGAATTCGAAACCTCTGCCTGGGCTCTTGCCATTAACAGAGTTAGAACTGCTGGAGTGAGAGCAAAGTGACCCACGGCATGTACTTTCAGAGACCTGACCAGCATTAAACCTGATTAAATCAGATCTTGTTATGCCCGACCCACCCATTTGCTTTCTCTGCCAATGTTTTCTCTGCCTATTTATGACATATTGTTTAACCTCTATCATTTTATATCTGTACATCTAATCAATTTCCTTTGTTTCCTTTCTTGCTCCATTTTTATATATTTATCTCTCCCCATTACACGTCTGTTTACCTGCCTATTCAATGAGGTTAGTAGCTCTAACCTTATTTTCCAACCTTATGTTGTCATGCTCGACATGCATAAAAATTGCCTTGGTTTGGTTCTTAATAACCTAGAGAAGATTGAGAGTGGTGAGTGTGGGAGTGAAATATGAAATAGACGTCTGGTGTCCCTATTTATGTGAGAGCACAAGTAAAGCACCTCTTTTCTGAGCAGATTTCAATAGCACACCACATCCCAGCCTTTTTGTTTCTGGACCACGACATTTTGGTCATTATGGGGTTATAAAACAACTCACGTTTGGGAGAAAGACCACATCCAGTCCAGCTTCTTCCTACTTAACATTTTATCAATTCTCAGCTCTCTCTCCACTAGCACTTACCACTTCCCCATCTTGCACTTCCTACCCTTCAACAACTACCCAAGAGTCTTCAGTTGCGGGCCTGAATATCTAGCCCAGAACTCCAGAGTTCTCCTTATTTCATGTCATATAGTTGAGGACTTGGGTTTTGATGCTTGGGCTTTATGGTCTTCAGCGCTACTTTCCTCATAAGCTAAGTTAGAACAACATCATCAGAAAAGTAGAAAGGGATGGTAAGAGGCAAGTTGTATACCTGACTGGGACTCAGGTGGCACCTACATCTACATAGAAGGATCATCATCATAGACTTCGCTCTTCACTTTTTTAGGTCTCTTTGACTTTGGAAATTGTGTATAAGAGTGAATGTTATATAAACATATATATATATATATATATATATATATATATATATATATATATACACAGTAAGGTCCATAAATATTGGGACAGTGACACAGTTTTGGTAATTTTGCCTCTGTACACCACCACAGTGGATTTGAAATGAAGCAATCAAGATCTGACTGAAGTGTAGACTTTCAGCTTTAATTCAAGGGGTTTAACAAAATATTGCATTAACTGTTTAGGAATTACAGCCATTTTTTACAGAGTTCCTCCATTTTCACAGGCTCAAAAGTAATGGGACAATTGACTGATAAGCAGTTTCATGGCCAGCTGTGGCCTGTTTCCTCCTTGTATCATGAAAAATTAAGGAGATAAAAGGTCTGGAGCTGATTCCAAGTGTTGAATTTGCATTTGGTAGCTGTTCATGGGAACTCTCAATATTAATATCAATAACTCTCATTAGGCTGAAAAACCAAAACAGACCTATCAGAGAGATAGCAGAAACTTTAGGAGGGCCAAATCAACAATTTGGTACATTCTTAAAAAGAAGGAATGCACTGGCGAGCTCAGCAACACCAAAAGGCCTGGGAGACCACAGAAAACAACTAAAGTGGATGATTGCAGAATTCTTTTCTTATTGAAGAACAACCCCTTCACAACATCTAGCCAAGTCAGGAACACTCTGGAGGAGGTAGGCCTATCATTGTCAAAGTCTACAATCAAGAGCCACCTTCACGAATGTAAATACAGACGGTTTACCTCAAGATGCAAACCGCTGGTAACACTCAAGAACACAAAGGCCAGATTAGACTTTGCTAAAAAAAACTCTAAAAAAAGCCTGACCAGTTCTGATGCAAGATTAACTTGTACCAGAATGATGGGAAGAGAAAAGTATGGAGAAGGAAAGGAAGGGCTCATGATCCAAAGCATACCACATCATCCGTCAAACATGTGGAGGCAGTGTTATGGCATGGGCATGTTTGGCTGCCAATGGAACTGGGTCTCTGGGGTTTATTGATAATGTGACTGTTGATAGAAGTAGCAGGATGAATTCTGAAGTGTACAGAGCTATACTTTCTGCTCAGATTCAGTCAAATGCTGCAAAACTGATAGGACAGCGCTTCACAGTACAGATGGATAACAACCCAAAACATACTGTGAAAGCAGCCCAAGAGCTTGGAAATTAAATGTTCTTAAATGGCCGAGTCAGTCACCTGACCTCAACCCAACTGAGCTGCTTTTCACTTACTGAAGACAAATCTGAAGGCAGAAAGACCCACAAACAAGCAGCAACTGAAGATGGCTGCAGTAAAGACCTGGCAAATCATCTCAAGGGAGGAAACTCAGCATTTGGTGATGTCCATGGGGTCCATGTCATTGACTGCAAAGGATTTACCTCCAAGTAATAAAAATAATCCTAATATTTATGATTATATTAGTTTGTCCCATTACTTTTGAGCCTGTGAAAATGGAGGAACTCTGTAAAAAATGGCTGTAATTCCTAAACAATATTTTTGTTAAACCCCTTGAATTAAAGCTGAAAGTCTACGCTTCAGTCACATCTTGATTATCAAAATTATTAGCAAAATTATCAAAACTGTGTCACTGTCCCAATATTTATGGACCTGACTGTATATATATATATATATATATATATATATATATATATATATATATATATATATATGTGTGTGTGTGTGTGTGTGTGTGTGTGAGAAGTCTTCCACTTGGCTGCATAGGTAATCCTTTAGGGCTTTGGCTTGTGTGCAGACCTTCCAGCATCCCGAGCAGAATACTGTTAACCTCCTCACTTTTGGACCTTAACCATAAGAGGAAAAAAATATATAATGTGAAAAAACAATGAGAAGAAGAAGAAAAATGTGTGCATCTCAGGGAAGTGCACTCTGACTCTTAACTCCTCTCACCTTCAGAGTGAATTACAAAAAAAAAATCTCATGAGCAAGAGCAAAGCGGGCAATAAATTTACGACTACGGCAATGAGAAGGAAAGGAGAAAAGATAGGCAAGGAGCACAGACGGTTTGCCATTTTCTTATACCTCTAACCTTCCACAATCACCATTTATATGGAGGAGCCTGCATGACTTGTCGCAGTATGAAATAAGAAACATGGGATTTAAATCCATTCTCCATTGTCTCAGAGAAAAAACCCACAAGAACCTAAGGGGAAGCCGGGTACGATTAATCCGGTGAACAGCAAATCTTTCGACACAGTGGGACCAAGCAAGTTTTCTTCAGGGTAAGGCAAAAAGCGAGTTTCAGGAATGATCTCAAGAAGTAGATGAAAGTTCTGATTAAAAAAAATAATAACCAGGGTTTACAAAAGAAACCAATCAGTTTTTTTCAGTTTTGCTAAACATTGATGTTTAGCGTCTGAACAGATCAGACTTCTGATCTGACCTCCACAAAGCATGAAGAGCTCCACTCTCGTTGCTGTGCTTTCAAGAGGAAGATGTAGCAGCCTTCAGCATCAGTATTGTTGTCTTTGAGGGCAAAGCCTCCAATGGTGGCTAGTAAATCAGTTGGTTCATTTTAGGGAGTGCTGCTAGGGCTGAGGGTCTTGTGTGGCTGAAAATGGAAATTCGTTCCACTCTTTGCTCATCTACAGGTGTCTGAAAGAAGATAAAGCCTCAGCTATGGGCTGCACATTCTCCACGCTCTCAGCTTTAACCCAGGGCCGAGCTTCTCTGGCCCATTAGCAACACATTCAGGCACCATATTGAATCCCTTACTCCTTTTGCTCTCATCTCTACTCAATCTTCTCAGGAGGGGCTGTCCAGGGACCAAGGAACTTCCTTGCTAAGAAGTCTTACTATTTCCTCTTATATTTTCTGAAATACTTTCTGGATTGTGGTGATCCTAGGCACAATCTTAGTCATCCTGATCTTACTGTTCAGGACACAACTGTCGCAACTGTGCCTCAATATCACCACTATAACTGCAAGACTGAATGTACGGCAAGACTGAATGTAGTTTTGACAATGATCTACAGTCAAATATGTAAGAAATATATTATAGAACTAACATATTAGGAAGCGCTCATTAATATCATGCTCATTTTTCATGCATTCTTCGGTTATGGAGTGTTTTGTGTGCAGGTTGTTGTAGACGTTTGTTTTTGAGGATCTGTTTAATCACAGACTGTATTACATGAGGTCAAGTCCATGAAGAATGCAGCCTCCATATCGTCTCTCTGAGGGACGTGGAAACACTACAGATGCTTGTTGTTTTCTAAGAGAAACAGGCAAGTAAATATGTTCTAATCACAGTCTTTGCATCTTCCTCTAATTGATCGTTAATTAAATTCTCACATATGGCGAAGGGTAAATGATGCACCTTGTGATGGTGTTTAAAACCAGGGTGTCTCAGCAGCAGCTGCTCTGCCTTGCCCAGGAAAAATGTGAGGGCAGCGACATTACAGGAAGCTGATTGGTATAAAATGATATGAATCGATGTGATGTAAACAGCCAGGAGGTCAGTTCCAGATCCTTCCATTTCTCAGAGCCGTATAATGAATAGATTCATTGATAATGATGGCTGTGATTCTGTTTGTTCCATTGGTCTCTCTGTGAATGTGCTTTGTGTGGGAGTCAGCCATGTTCCCCGGAGCCCAGCACTCCATTTCTACACAAATGTTCTCTTTCTTTCTCTCACGTTCCTTCTGGAGCTCAGTGGTATGAGCTAACGCAGGGGCTGAGGTGGTTCTGAAGAGCACTTTGGGGTCTGCTAAACATTAATAAAATCCTAATAATATAATCCTAATAATATCCTACACAGGGTTGCAGGGGAGCCTATCCCAGGGAACATGGGGTGCACACCCTGGACGGGGTGCCAACACATCACAGGGCACAATCACACACACACACACACACACACACACCTATTCACACACTATGGACAATTTGGAAATGCCAATCAGACATCAGACTATCATGTAACTAACATGTGTTAATGTATATTGATGACTATGTTCATTAACGCACTCATTCTAATACATTATCATTTCTTAAGTAACAGCTCATTCACAGGGCCTCGTTTTTTTTTTAATGGATTAAAAACATATGTGTAAAACATCTTTGATATAATGACGTTTTCTTAAAGTAAGGAGATATTTGTTTAGCGTTTATGGAAGGAGCCTCCAATGCCAGCGCTTGGTAACTGTAATAGGGAGAAAAACATGAGGTTGGTTAGAACGTAAGTAAGAACAGGAACTAACTTCCACAGCATGAAATGTAACTATAAATGGATAAAAGTACAATGTGTTGTTCATTGATATGTATGAATTGCTGTGGTATAAGAGGGATACATTTAGAGGGATTATTTTCCTATAAGAGCACCACACACACAGTGAGTTTTATTATTTTAATGTGTGAACGCTGGAGTGGGATGTGACCCTGTCGCTAAGACTCCTCACATTCTCCACATATCACTCCAGCTGTTTTGCTTTTTGTCTTGAAATCCCATGTTCCACAAGAAAAGGAAATAAAAGAGAGGGCATAAAAGAGTGAGTCATCTTTGGACAGGGTTAAACTTGAATTGTCGATGCGAGTGTCACAGCGAGGCCTTTACGCTACAGCAGTCGTGTGAATCCTGTGCTGGAGGAGCCGCTAAATGCCACACGTTCTTCTCCTTGTAAAAAGGATAATTATTAATTCAAAGCTGGTTGCTGCTGATGGGTGGAACAACCGACAGGAACCTGAGATAGATAGAAGCGTGTGTGTGTGTGTGTGTGTGTGTGTGTGTGTGTGTGTGTGTGTGAGAGAGAGTGAGAGAGTTCATTGTCGTGGCTTTGCCTCATGCTGCGATTATTGAACATGAACATCGCCATGGTGATAGCATCTTTTTTTTCCTGTTTTTTTTACTCTGCCGAACATGGATGACTAGCATGGACAAAGCTCTATGTTCCTGTTAGGGCATTTTATTCCAAATCATAATTCCCTCCATACAATAGGTTATTATTTGTCTTTTTTTTTTAACAGAACCAGAATCTTTTTTTCCCCTATTCTTTTTCACCCCAGCCACTAGTCATTTAATAATTAAGGAGAGCACACTGCATTACTAGAAAAACACAATGTTCCAGACAAACGTCCTTCATCCACTGTGCAAACAAAGTGCTTCTGAGGCTGCAGGAGGAGAAAACATGACTTTCAGTCCACTAGGATCCGGAGTTCCTTGCCGATGAGAAACTTTTCCTTCTTCTTTTTGTTATTTTATTAGCAACGCATCTAGCAATGCTAGCAGAAATGTCATTAATGCTACGTTCAGTGGCCTTGCAGGAGAGACAATAAGCAGCTCGTGTGGTGATGCGTGAGGAGTGATGAGCCTTAAAAACTGATCTTTTACTTTCCGTAATCATAATAATAATAATAATAATAATAATAATAATAATAATGCTTTTTGGAAATGAAGATACTATATGAGGGACAAAATGAGGGAAAATCCCATTTTATGTTATTGTCATAATAATTATAAAATAATCTAATATTTGACATTTCTCACTAATGTAATTTTAGGTTATTTCATTTTTTAATTATTTATAGATGTTTTTTCTATGTATTTGTACATAATAATAATAATAATAATAATAATAATAAAGAAGAAGAAGAAGAAGATTAATGATGATGATTTTTAGAAAAACACTAATAAATGTAACGTAATGACAAAAACAGAAAAAAACAATTTATTAATAATCTTACATTGTATAATAATCTAACATTTGAGATTTCCTATCACTGGAACAGTTTTGATTGTTTGTTTGTTTGTTTGTTAAATGTTGGTTTATAAATAAAAAAAAAAATCTGCAGAGCATTGTGGTATCAGTAACTCAGCATGCCAGTGTATAATATCTCCTGTAATCACACTAAATACCTGTTTCGTTTGCTCTGTGTGTGTGTGTGTGTGTGTGTCTGTGTGTGTGCGCGCGCCTGTGTGTCAAGGACAACAGGGGTGTGAATAATTGTGAATAAAATCTAGTTGTACACCTGCGCTAACCGTTCTTCAGCCTCAGACGCTCGTTTAGTGGATTAACCTCACGAGCATCGTAGGGCAGGAACGCCACGTACAGTTGCCTGCACCATCCATCATAATCACACACACACACCCACACACACACACACACACACACACACACACACACACAGTCCGTCTGGGCTTGTCACCATAGCCTCTCGTCCCTCATCAGCCACGTTTATCTTAGTTAGCTGAATCCTATTCTCTTTCTTAGCCGCTGCTTTATAGAGATGAATTAGCATGATGCTATCATAGCAGCTGTGCTTTGTATGACCAAGTGCACACACACACACACACACACACACACACACACACCACCACCACTGTAACATCTATATGGTCTCAATACAGTCTTAGTTCCTCACTGAAGAACTTTTCTCCCTTCTTTCTTTCTTCTTTCTTTTGTTATTCAGTCATTTTCTTTTGCAGATGTTTTCAGGGGCTCCAGATTTTAACCTCATGCTAAGGAAATGAACCGTGTGACAAAGAAAGTCTGTCTCGCAGACACTGAGTGGGTGTTAATAATAATAATAATAATAATAATAATAATAATAAAAACTTTTATTTTAGACTTTCTTTACTTTTTGTTACATTTATATAACAACTGCAAATAATGTAATAGTATAAAAATATTGTAATATAGGAAATGCTCTATAAGATATACAGGGACTAAGAATTAGTCACAAAATCACAGAATATCACTAAATATAAAAATTACTTGAGAAATGATGAAATGATTAAATAACAGTGAAAAAAACAAGCAACATCAACAAAAAAGACAGTTAAATAGTAATCATTCGAGAAAAGCTGCATCAATAACTTACATAAATAAATAAATAAATTCCTCTGTCTGTTCATTTCCTCAAACTGAAGTTATGAAGTTATGACTGAATTTATAAACAAACAAATAAACAAAAGAAATAAATTCCCTAAAGAGATCACAGCTAGAGTCCGAAGCTATTTAGCAGTTTTGCTAACCTTTATCGTTAGCAGGTTAGGATGATGATTAGCATGTAATCACAGCTAGCGCTAGTGCTGTGAGCGTCATACCAGGTAATGTGAATGGTGTGAATGGCTGAAGCCCCGCCCACACTGTCTCCCATTGGCTGATGTGGTGGTTGTGATGTCAGAGCGCACTCTTTCTGGTAAACCTTTTCGTATATTTATTTATTTTGTTTCCATGTGTTGCGTTTTTCACGACAATATGACACGGTGTGTGTAGAAATCCATAGCACGAGGATTGTTAGGTGTTGTTAGGTGTGATGAGGTGCGATTGTGTGTTCTTTCAGACTCTGGAGGTGTCATGGTAACACGTTTCCTCCTCCAGCAGCAGCATCAGCAGCAGCATCAGCAGCAGCAGTGTGAGACTGTCACGTCGCATGGAAGAGTGTGAAAGCGAGCAGACGCGCAGCAGGAGGGAAAATGACTCGGTGCAGGTGTTCCTCTCCTCGGCCCGTTATTTCTGCGTGGCTGCAGAGCGTCTTCTCTCTCCATGATGTGACGGCTGTTTAGCGTTGTGTAATGGAACTTACTTTCAGAGTTGATTAATGGCTACTGGTCTGAGTGTGTGTGTGTGTGTGTCTGTGTGTTTGTGTGAGAAAGAGAGAGAGAGAGAGAGAGAGAGAGAGAGATTATACTCTCCAACTTCATTACTGCATTTAGCATATGGGCCATCCCTCTGGAGATACTCAAAGCCGGTGTTGCGAAATCTAAAACTAATGGCACCCCTGATTTCTGCAGCTAAAGCACTCGGCTAATAATCAGCACACGTGATGGTCGGGTGGCGCTGAGGGAGAGGCGGCTGGAGGTGATATCGAGGAAACACATGCTTTCATTAAAGGTTGATTTTATTATAAAAGCTGCTTTGATTTTATTTGCTTTCTGTGTCAGGAATTCTGTGTGTGTGTGTGTGTGTGTGTGTGTGTGTGTGTTTAAACAGGTTTACTTTAAACACAGCATGTGGCAGAAGATAAAAAAAATGACTTCTGTCTCCGTTGTTTTTTTGTTCTCAGGTTGTAACACTTCTTTCATAAAACAAGATATTTTATTTATTTATTTATTTGTTAGTTTATTTATGTATTTAATAATACTGTACAGTTAATGTACAAGTGAACGAGTATCTGGATGTGGCAACAAAAAAAGCAAAGAATTGCTGAAAAATCTCGATTTAATAGAAACGCAAAGAACGAGGTGTCATATGGCTGTGGATTTGCATACTGTACTATGATTGGCTGTTATATTTTATGATGCAATAACACTACATTCCACAAGATGTTTTATGATGCAATACACTATATACTGTGTTTCTTAAATGAATGAATGGACTTTTTTTCCTTTCACTTTGTCTTCTCTGAACCCTCAAATTAATTCTTCTCAAAGGATTTAATTGAAAAAAAAAAACTTTTTTATGAAGTTTAAAGTGCATGAATAATGAGGCCACAGGGACATCTGCTTAACACAGGCAGGGAATGAAAACACCAAACCTTACACTTCTCTGTGACAGGAATGTGCTTGAGCCTAAACACCACGTTTAATATGTTGCTTCCTCTTTATCCGTTTATCTCGTTTATCTGTCGAACGCCAATTTCAGTCTGTAAACAAATTGATGAAAAGCATAACATGGGAAAGAATCCCAGATTTCCGTCCACACTAATTGACACGTCAGCTTTCATTTGGTGTTTTAATTTGGTGTAGAAGTTACCGACTGCTCTAATCTGTTTTTGAAAGACTTCTTTTTAATAACTTTCTCAGATATTTAATTGAAAATTTGCAGCGTAAATTATGATGGATTGAGAGGCTGATTGCTGCATAATAAAACTCTCCTGTCAGCTATTTATAAGAGAAGATTCAGCCACAATTGTGTGTGTGTGTGTGTGTGGACTCTGATATTACCCAACAATTAATCCCATTAAGGAACTTTAATTTAATTAAAATCCTATTTTTTTTTTCTAATGTAGTCATTCATTTTATCCCTGAACTTTCAATCAGCTCATTACTTCAGTGTTCCCTCTTTACATCCCTTTTTTAAATTTTTATTATTATTATTTCTTTACACTGCTTAGCACTGAGCCATTATCTCCTCTTCACTCCTTGGCTTCATGCTTGCATTCACAGCAATTACGTTAGGCTCTGCTTGTGGAAAGATGCGGCCCTGCATGTTTAATTAATAAGGATAATGTACGTGACTGCTTTTCAGCTTGCATGCTGATGAGAGAGCTCTGAAAGTACTGCTGGATCTCTGCTCCCTTCTGACTTCTGAGTAGTGAGGAGACTAAACGAGGGACGGGGAGCTCTGGATGTTTGTCTAGAGCCCCTTCATCAGCTTTAACTCTGAATAATGAACTAGTCGATACCAGCAGTGTAAACCTCAGGCTTCCACATGATACGATACGATTCAAAAGACAATGACTCAGGATTTCTGACTGTGATTTTGGTTCTTAAGGCAGTGATTTGATATTTAACAATACCTTCACTTCTTATGAATCCTGTATTCATAATGCATTACTTATTATATAGCATATATAATACCTTATAATGTCCATAACATATCATTCCTCATAACGCTTTATAAAGCATGATCATATAACTTTATAACATTACAGGATACATGATGCATTATAATATTTATTAATATATACTGCATGTTGTAATGCATTATGTATATCCTAGCTTATGATGCATTATGTAACTTTAAAGTAGTCATATGCTTTATAAAGTGTTATGAATGCTACTGTAAGTATAATACTGAGGCAGTATGAGGTGGTAACGCTGCTATATAACATGTAATAGTTATAGTTATAATGCATTATAAATACAGGGTTATAGTGTTAGCAGTGGTTTTGTGTACCTGTACCAATAAGAAATCATGTCCGAATAAAAATAAATAAATGATCTGAAATTAAATTGAGTGATTACACATTAGTATGAATTTTTATGGGCTGTGGCTTCACTGAGGTCAAAAGTGTTTTAGTTTTATGTTATTTATGGCAAATCATTTTTAATTCGAAACAATTTTAATTTCATCCCAGTGTAGCTTTCCGTCATTATTATGACCCCGTTGTGTCATTGTGTAAAAGCTTTTTCATCAGGAGCTTTTAATTAAATTAAACAGCTAATCAGACAAGAGAACAATGTCAATCCATACATGTTGGTCTTAGCAGCGCAGAATTACTCGGACTGCTCCACTTGTCTCTCAGACGGTGGAACTCGAATCTGATGTTCTCTTGGTTCCGGTTCGGGACGGTTCTTGTTTTCTTACACTCCGCGAATAAACTTCTATAAACTTTCCCTCATATCAGATTTAACAGGATGCTGATCTCAGACCAGTTCAAATACAACTCTTCTGTTTGTAGTAAGCGGCCTTGAACCGGTCGGGCCTCGCTTTGCTATTGAATATGTTTTTTTTTTGCTGAAATGTTATTGTGTCTTCGAGCACTTCAGAGTGTCATGAGGTGCTTTTTTTGGTGTCTTAAAGCACCCGAGCAGAAAGATGAAACTGTTTGACCTTCTCACAGTTCACAGCAGAAGAAAAAGCCAGCGCTGTATAATCTTCGGATATTGATTTATTTCCTCTGCTTGCTCACTGTTAAATGGTTTCTCCTCACATGAACCTGAGGTGCTGATGTGCAAACCTGGAGCGAGCTCATTTCTTTTACAGTATCACTAAAAAAAATAAGTTCTTCGCTCGGTGTAAATGGAGGAACTTTAGAGTAAAGTTATTGTTTCTATAGTAACGGCACATTCGCAGAGCCGTGTACGGTCGACACTTCATATATACAGATTAAAGAAATCATCAATTAAATCAGTAGTTTTTTAACTAATGTTTTTTAAAGTAAGGAGATCTTTTTTTAAATTTTTTATAGTTTACTTAAATTGTATGGAAGGAGTCTCCAGTGTCAGTGCTTTGTAACAGTCAGGGGTAAAGCTGCAAGTTTTTAATTAATTTTGAATTAACTTAATTTGAGATTGTTCTATAACATTAAATGTGACTATAAATGAATAAAAAAGACACTGTGTTGTTCTTCAGTAAATTTTTATAGTATAAGAGAATAAAACGCTTTGGGACACGTGACAGTAACTCCGCTTCACCAACCCATCACTCATTATTTTGTGATGACGCAAAATTTCATGACACAGAGTTTGCGATTTTTATTAGTGGCTAATACAAAACAGGGTTTAGATTTATTGCTGACGTGCAGGAGAAGAAAAGTTACACACACACACACACACACACACACACTCATTCACCAGTGCTCTTTGTATCTGAAGCCCTTAGGAGGCTTTTGTTCATAGTAATTTCAGGTGTATACACCTCGAC
Source organism: Pangasianodon hypophthalmus (assembly GCF_027358585.1). Taxonomy (NCBI): domain Eukaryota; kingdom Metazoa; phylum Chordata; class Actinopteri; order Siluriformes; family Pangasiidae; genus Pangasianodon; species Pangasianodon hypophthalmus. The sequence goes on along the minus strand of NC_069737.1, from coordinate 1,878,502 downwards.
TCCACAATTATTATCCTCTTCAGAGCGTACAGTTGAGATTATTGCACAGGACCTCTCGGATGTTCTGCACCTGCCGGAGCGTTTGAGCTGAAGGAGTCTGATTCTTTCACCTCCTCTCAACCCCAGGCACTGTTCTTTCGGCAGCCATTCAGTACAGAGATTTAATTCTGACCTGATTAGATTTGATTCTATTCTCCTGCCGTCCATGAGTCATCCTCCATCGCTTTATTACGATCCGACAGCGGTGTGCGGAAGGAAGCGGAGAAGAGCTCGCCCGTGTGAAACGACCTTAGACATCATGACGTCTGTGAGAGAGCGGGTCTAAGGGAAGACCTACAGGAGCTGAGAGCGTCAGGAGGAATTTCTGTCCTCGGATACATCTCAGAGGAGCCACTGGATTGGTCTCTAATCCACTAATTCGTCCCTTCACAAGCTGCTCTCCGTATTTTAATGCAGTTGATATAAACAGACACACGGCTGAGCTCCTGGTGGTCATGTGGCAGGAAAACGGAAACGGGCCCGGCTTTGTTAGAAGGGAAAATGGACACAGGAGTATTTTTAGTCCTTCGTTTTGCATCCACAGCAAATCCGTGCACTGAGCAGATGCTCGTTTTAGACGGTCATCACAAACACGATGGACTCACACTAATCAAATAATTATAACAATATCAGCGTTCATGCAAATGTCCACACATATGCTCATGTCGGCGGCTTAATCAAGTCCGCTGTTCATAAGTAGATATGACTGTGTTTCAGAGAATATAGCTACTCACATAAAGACAAAAAACAAACAAACAAATAAATATTAAAGAAAAAAGAAAGAAAGATGTTTTACAAACATAATCTTGACCCGCATAAACACGACAATTAACTAAGACAGTTGATCTGTGATGAAAGAGAAAACAAATATATTGTCTTTCCAACTTCCTAATAGATAAGGTCATTTTCTATTTAAAAAGCCGTTGAAAGACAGTAGAAATAGAAGTGAATTATACCGAATGATTCTTTTCAAATGATTCTTTTCAAATGATTCTTTTCAAATGATTCTGTTCAAATGATTCTGTTCAAATGATTCTTTTCAAATGATTCTGTTCAAATGATTCACCCAAAAGTTCCATAAACAGCATGTTTATTTCTTATAAGCGACGTGATATGATAGTGTATAAAGTTACCGGCTTTGACAGTCACGCAAAAATTCTGCTCTCAGTCTGTGTGTGTGTGTGTGTGTGTGTGCGTGTGTGTGAATATCACAGGCAGGTCTCATCCAGCAGACAGAACTTCCACAATAACACCACACTCAGGCTGCTCTGATTGGATTACGCGCTTCTGTCACTGCTGTGATTGCCACTTTCACTCGATATGCTGTGACCTTTTCTATAGCACCGACACAGAGGGCACGATTCAGCCTGTGTGTGTGTGTGTGTGTGTGTGTGTGTGTGCGTGTGGTTGTGAGTGAGTGATGGGCAAAAGGACTCCTAGGTGTCAATATTATATGATTAACTCATCAGTCTTGGTGTAGCGATTTCACAGAACCACTAGAACCTGGGAGAGGGAAACCTTCATGCTTTGAGTGTGTGTGTGTGTGTGTGTGTGTTTGTGTGTTTGTGTGTGTAGTATAATTTATACACAGATTAAAGCTGAGTGCCAGCTTGGAGAGCAATTTAGAGCCTCTATGTTCCAAAAAAAAAAAAAAATGAAAATGAAAACGTCAAGGTTCTCATCATTTCAATTTGAAATGCATTACATGCAACAGGTGCTGGTGCACTTTTCTTTTGCATTTGCATCCCTTTGTCCAATTTCTCTTGGTTTTTTACTCCACAAAGGAAAAAAAGCAAACAAGCAAGCAAATAAATAAATGTTAAACAATGTAATGTAATGAAAATCAATGTATTCTTCTTCTTATTATTAATATTATTATTAATTTCCTGAGAGCAACATGCAAGGAAACTGGGATATGAACAGCATTTTAAATTAATAAAACCATGAATGAATGAATGACTGAATAAAATTGACTTCTTATTTTAGCTGAATAATTCCAGCAGTCACTATGGCAAAGAGACAGATAGATAGACAGATAGATAGACAGACAGACAGACAGACAGACAAACACACATCCTGTCTCCTTGTTCCCTCCCTTTCTCTCATGTGGTTCTCTGACCGTGGAGAGAAAACAGAAGCGTATCATCTTATGTCATCTGCAGTGCAGTAAAAGCAGGAACACTTCACGTAATGAAATTATTCATGAGGCACATGCTAGCGTGGAGATCCTCTTCTCTCCCATCGATTTTCTTATTAGTGTAAGCACATTCAAACAGAAGACCAATTCGCTTACATTTCGTCGTTTTTTTTTCATTACCACCACGCAACATAAATATACATGAAACCCCAGTGCAGTGTAGCGACTGTACGACTGCCTGCATTTACATAGGCTTTTTTTTTTCCTGACCTGTCTCCTGAGTGCGCTGGAAAGGCCAGGCTTCCATTGATTTTTGCCGACTTTAACACAAAAGAAGAAAACAAAACAAAAAAGTGTAAGAAGGTGTAAAACCGCAGAGGATGTGAAGCTGAATCTCACCACGAATCAACCGAAAGAATCTAGCGCATGTGAAGTGCTTATTATATATTATATATTAACCTAGCCCAAGGTGTATCCCATAATGCAGTGCTAGCGAAATGTACTAGCAGGGATGCTAGACACGTTTCATTAAAACCGTAGTGAGAGCCTTGTACATTAATAATGATGTTATGTGCAAGGCGAATTCCGAGTTAAGGGAGGGTTTTCTTTGGTTTTTTCCTGTTCGGAGGTCAGGAATTACGAGTTACGAACTCTAGTCGAATGCAGCATAATTCTTTATGATGATGATGATGGAAAACAACACACTCTGCTTTTACTGTATGTGTTCATACTGTTGTAATATTTCACCTTTTTCTTCTCTTTCTTTCATGTGCTGCACTTCCTGCTTGTCTGAACAACAGGTAAGTGATCTCTAACTGTCTAATAGTTTATCAGTGGTGTATTTGAGAGCCTGTGGACTTCTGTGTTGTGTTTTTCACTTAAAGATGTGAAGATCTGTCTTGTAATAAGACCTTCCCAGAACTCCCACAGTTCCACGTACAGTGTTGCCCTTCTGTTTTTTTACAGAAAAAGTAACACCATAACACCACTCTTACCTGTCCTAGCTAATATCAGCTAATAATTTGATGCAGCTACAGCTAAAGTCAGACTGCAAATTTCACAAAGAGTTTATTATTTTTAGTTGCATTGCAGTGTTCAAAACTTTCTCCTGGTCAATATGCCATGAATCTTCTTTTATTCTCCTACTAACAAGACTCACCAGAGTGCTGGCCTTGCTGTTTTTTTTCTTCCATGTGTCCCAACTTGTGACCTGACTGGTCAGGAGGCACAAAAGTCCTTGATGTCAATATGACAAAAAAAAAAAAAAAAAAAAAATGTTGGCAGAATCAATAAGCACTTTTAAATAGCACTTTCTGCAATTTCCTTCAAGATCAATAAACTATCTATCTATCTATCTCTGTCTTTAAAGCCTAAATCCTGTTAAAATTTATGACATTATTATAGATGTCACTTATATTTTAATACATTTTTTATCTATGTATTGTATTTGCTTTTAGGAAGTACATCTGTAATTCTTGACCTTTTTGCTTGTTGCTGCAAGTGGGAAGTCACTTCGCATACCATATATACATACGCTGTTATTTTTAGTGACACTGCAAAGTTGCAATCTCATTTTGTCCCTGCCTTGTTGTCCTCCATGTTTGTTTTTTGCCACTTCCTTGCTAGCTTCCTGATTGGTCAGGAGATAAAAAAAAAAGCGATTGACCTCACTTGGTGCTTTTCTGACAAGTTTTTTTTTTTTTTTTTACTTTTTTTGAAGCTCCAATTGTGGCTGGAAGTGCTTCTTAAAAGTGCTTTTTCATAGTCTTCCCACTTCCTGTTGGATTACATGCACAATGAGTGCCAAGTGTTTATCATCACTCTCATTTAGGCTTGTAATCTCCAGCTACAGATTGGAACCAACATTCCCTGAAGGGCCAGACTGTAGCCTTCTCTTTATCCCCTTCTCTCTCTCTCTCTGTCTCTCTCTCTCTCGTTCTTTCTCCTGCCCTTTCCTTTTGATGTGGCTCGATGTGTGCAAGCTGCTCCTGCTTGATCTGAGGCGCATTCAGAACAATTGCTTCGCACCTCGTTTTATTCGGCCGGCGTGCAGCCGAGCGTGCCAGGGCAGCATACGCACTTCTGTCTCTTCTTGTTGTCTCGGACATGCTGGGAGCACAGTGGACCACACACACACACACACACACACACACACACAAATACATACATACATAGACTGCGCTAGTTTAAGTACAGAGACGAGAGGTGTGTGCGTGTGTGTATGTGTGTGTGTGTGTGTGTGTCTGTTTCCAAGCGCTGTGTAGTTATTTATTAGCTCATTAGCTTCACCCAGGCAGCCTTGGTTAAAAAAAATAAAATAAAATCCCCAGAGTACTTCCACAGAGTTCGGTGTGGTGTGATCTAGCAAATGTGTGTGTGTGTGTGTGTAGTTACAGAGGGATCTGAGTTACAGCCAAGCTTCTGGAAATATCTTGGACAACAGATAGTTTAAAGATGAGTATCATGTTGAGCATTTCCTCCTCCTCCTCAAAAACAAACAAAACTATGCAAAGATTCCACCAAACGTGGAGGTCAGAATTGCCTCATGTATTTTATTATGATTGGAAGCGCAGGTTTGATGTTAGCATGACTCTAGCTTGTCAAACTAGCAGCACATGACATTCAGCGCAACAACAAAATGCAATTTTCCACAGTAATTGCCACTATTAGCGATGTTCAGTACCCAAATATCTGAGAAGAAAGGTATCTATTCCTGAGCAGGAACTGTACAAGACTCTGGAGCTCAGAAACAAAAAAAAACCAGCCTACTCTGAAAAGTTCCTGAAAGGGTTCGTGAGAGTCTGTAGTAATTACTGTAGTGGAAATTCAAAAGTGTTTGATGTCCCTTGGCTTCCTGAAATGATTCCTGTAGTGGCAAAGTGCCCAAAATTCCTGAGTTCCTGAAATGGATACTCATTCCTGAGAAAGTCCCTATGCTGGAAAAGTTCAGTTTCTAAATGGCCTGAAAAAGTGGGTGGAAAAGATCTAGTGCTTGAAACAGGTTTTTGCTGTATGTACACCTTAAAGGGATCTCACATCTGCTTTGACTTCGCGTCTATCAGAAACCGTCTAAAAACTCATAACATCGGTACCTCTGTGATTAAGGTTCTCCACTAGTGTCACTGTTGATTGGAACATTGAGAACTCTATGCGAGGTTCTATGGAGAATCCTACAAATAATCCAGACACTCTGGTTGGAAGGTAAGAATACTTCATTATTCAAAAAATTCTTCCCTCGAAGAACCTCCTTTACTAACTACACAAGTGTGGCACAAACTCCAAATTATTGCTCATTATTTTCTGTTTTTAGAGACAAAAATGGTTCTTCAAGGGTTCTTTAAGTCTTTATTGGATAATGTAGGCTCCTTAACTTCCTAAAAGGGTTCTATATGGAAAGCTTTGGGATAGGGATGTGTTATTCTACATAGAAACTTTAAGGGCTCCTCCAGAAGGACAACCAAAGAACTGTTATGGGGTCTGCATTTTGTAGATAGATCAGACAGATCAGATTCTGATTTCACTGAGTCCAAGCAGGACCTTAGGACATGTCAAATTAATCCTGGTACTCCAACCCAAATAAACGCAGCTAAAAGAGCCCTTAAGGGTTCTAAACTTTCTCAGAAGAGAAGTTTCCAGGACCCCAAAGCAGATTTTTCTGGAACAAAACCCATTTGTACTAGCTTCTTCTTCTTTAAGTGACTTAGTTAAGACGTAGATCAGCATCATGTTGCTGCACATTACATGGGTGTAAATTTAAAAAAAAAAAAAACTCTGCTGGTTGGAATGCAAATTACACTCCCAACGAAAACACTGATGAATCTTCCTGTTCCCTTAAACCCATCTCGCTTTCTCTGGCGAAATTACACCTGCGCTGTGGGATGCCTTTCATGGGCGGAGCTAATTAGCAATCTATAAAAACGCGAACAGAACCCTAGAATGGACGACGAGCCAATTTTGCAAAACAATTATTGCAGGTTTGGAAACATTTTAAAGCGGTACCAGCTGCACCTTTAAGACTCCAACACACACACACACAGAGAACAGGCATCATTTCAAGCACAGCGTGGGTACTAGCTGTTGTCGGTAAAAAACAGTGGGGTTCCGAGCAGGATCGGGCATCGCTCTGCTTTCATGCATGCCAATGCTGACTGAACCTGGGAGATAGGGATGGAAAAGGAAGAGAGAGAGACAGAGAGAGAGAGAGAGAGAGAGAGAGAGAGAGGGTGAGAGAGAGGAGGTATACCTGTATAAAGGATATAGAACCATGTCGTGTTAATAATGCATTCCTTTTCTAGAATCCTGTGTTTTTCATTTCATCATGGAAGTCATTTATGGAAGGAGTCTCCAGTGTCAGTGCCTTGTAACAGTCAAAACTGCACCTCTAAGTTTTCTGGCATCTTCATCAGAGGAGTTTATGCTTTGCAGGTTAATAAGAACTTGTTTCCAGAATGTTCCACAACATTAGATGTAACTATAAATGGATAAAAAGTATGATGTTCTTTAATCGATGACAAATTTAGGTAAATTGCTATAGTATAAAAGGAATTAAAACCCTTCAAGACATTCTGCTATAGGAAAAGAATCAACATCGGGTTTGTAACAGTAACGCTGCTTCGTCACACCACACCTCGTCATCGCACGTTAAAGAGCTATAGCGTACACAACCATTATATTATTAGCATGTGTTAATGGTGTTCATTCATAAACATTGTAAATTACATGTCAAGGTTCTTTATTAGCTCTATGAGGGTGATGAATTTAAACAAACACACACACACACACACACACTCCTTCCTTCTGAGTCTTAATTACAAACAGTCTTCTAACTGGATTAGTTTTGTTTCTTACAACATGCATGTATTTATCACTCTCAGGGATGGAGGTCTGATCTAATATCTCCTCTCCATATTGATATGACTCACTATCACGAGCAAAATCTCTTCCAGTAAGAGCTTTTTTATTCACAGACGCAGAGTTACAGCCCTGAATGCAGCCCCTCCATTAGTGTTAGCATCTCTGTTTTAAAAAGGCCTAATGATTCCGCAAGCTAGTGGCTGATAAAGACAAATCGGGGCAGCGCTTGATCGGAGGGAGCTCGTGAAACTAATACAGCTATTTTGGCCTGGATAGTGACATTGATTTGTGGCTGTTTGATTACAAATGCTGTGTTGGGGATATGTTAGGGAAACAGAAAGATGAATGTGGTTGAAATAATGTATTGTTTTGTCCTGAAGAGGTCGATTAGTCAAAAAGCACTGGAGCAGTGAGACGGTGATATTCTGGAATGTTGTTATAAAGGAGAAAACATTAAGCTTTAACATTGTGGCGTTAAATACTTTGTTTTAATCCAGGATTATTGTTCGTTTTTCTGAATTGAAATGTAATAGTAAATGTGATTTGTTTGAATAGGACTTTCTGTTTTATTTATTTATTTATTTAACCAATCATTGCCATGTGATGTCATCAGCAGGCGTCTCCGGCTTTCCTCTAAAACGCACCAGTTGCATTATACCAAAAATTAGTTCATAAATTTGTTTATTATTTCTTTAAAACTTGAAACACCAAGCATATTTAGGTGCAGTGAGCCGTCTCCATCGTTAGTAAGCTCTGTATCCTGGTCAGGGTCGTGGTGGAACTGGGAACACCAGGCGTGAAGTGTGGGATGGGATGCAAGTCCATCACATTGCACCATGCACACACTCATGCACACACTCATGCACACACTCATGCACACACTCATTCACACCCAGTCCACATGGTGGCATGTTTATGGGAGTCTGGAGGAACCAAGGAACTAGGATGAAGCCCACATGGAGAACACCGAAACAGACAGTAACCCGAGTTCAGGACTGAGTCGTGGACTCTGGAGCTGTGAGCCTGTCCAGCCAACCATTTAATCTTACATCAGCACTCTTAGTGGTTTGTCTGTAAAGCTAGCTAATGTTAGCTGATCAGGTTGCATAACATTTGCTATACATTAAATAATTTGTGGTTTCAAATGGTTTGGCTAATGTTAGCTAAGATTGACTTTCCACAATAAATAAAACACTTTATTGTTATAGGAAAGTAATTACCTTTGTGGTGGTAACAGTAACTCTGCTTCATCACACCTTAATGACGTTGATTATTTTCCTACTACAGTGGGCTAAATGTATGAAAACATCATACTTGAGATCCAAGAAATGCTGTCCTCGGTATAGCTGTTTAGTGGAATTGATGGCTTTACAAGAAAAACTAAATCTTTAGCAAAGTGTGAAAGAATTTAGAACAAGACACACTTCCTACCTAATTAAACACATTCCTGACCTTTCCTTGGCTCTGATGAGGCTCAAGAAAGGAGATCACATCAACATTTGTCCACCCCAGCAGCTGACGTTCAGCAGAACAGAAACTCGGCAGGCAGGAAAAAGCGGATCATATAAATGAACAGTCTGAACTTTGCTTGCGAGCGTTAGTGCAGGTTTGAACCCAGACAGAGTTTGGTGTGAGGAGAGAAAACCAGAGTGAGAGTGAGACAGGTTCAGGATTCTGACTCATGGATCTCATCATTTATTTACCACGGTGTTATTGTGCATGGTTTGTGCCTCGTTGCTCACCGTGCCTCTTTTTTTCTTCTCTTTCTTCCCGCTCAGTTTCTCTCTTGTTTTTTTAACGTGACGTGTGCAGCCATGCTTCCTATGTAGACAGGAGTGTTTCTGCTCTCCAAGCTTTGAAGTGTCAGACTGCGGCGTTGAACAATCAGACAGGATCTGATGCACTATGACACCGTAAGCAAGGCTCCGAGACGAGCTGCCGAGACGTCTGGTGACACTCCCATGCTTGGAGTGATGTTTCACTTTTCTTGTTATATAACACACTGTATGTATCTGTATGATGTTATAGGAAAATAATCAATGACAGCGTGGTGTGATGAAGATGAGTTACTGTTACCAGGCTGAAGTTAATTATAATTATAAACATTGAAGCATTTTACTCCTCTTATACCAAAGCAGATTTCGTACTGTTGTACTATAAATTGTCCTATAAATTGTACTATACTATCATATGTATTATAGAATGACATATCATACTCTTTATCTGTTTATACTTACATTTAATGTTGTGGACTGCCCAAGAGACAAGTTTTTTCCTCTTATCACTTGTGTTATAGCAGCTATAAACAGTCGTTCCCTGACCAGTCTCTCTTTTTTCTCTCTATTGATTATAATACAAAAAAATGCAGCTTGTCATGTTACTGAGAAAGCACAAAACATAAACTCCTCTGTCCTGAAGATGTCAGAAAACTTCAAGTTACAGCTTTACCTCTGACTGATACCTCTGAGTCGCATCTGCGATTTTTTTCTAATCCATTGTTCTCAAATGTATTCGAAATTTAACATAATAAAATATCATCAACACCTTCTGACCAATCACATTCGTGGACTCAGCAGGGCTGTGTTATAACGAAGGCCTTCTCCCACTGGTTCACAAAAGAAAGATAATACGTTAATAAGCAGAGCCAAAGTCTTGAAAAAAAAAAACCCTCATTATTCCTTGAACACCTTGATCTTACATGAGCTGGCTGACATTAAACTAAAACTTCAGTGTAGGTCTCTGTGCCCTGCTTGTCCTCAGGTAGAAAGAATGACATTCAAGAGGATTAGTCTGGGACTTTTGAATTTGGCAGGATGCTAGCTTGTATGTGGTATGAGGGATACTCCCTGAGAGGGAGCTAGACAAGCACCTGAGATGTGGGGACCATATATATAAGGACAGATTATGGAAAATGGAAAAACAGAAAGCCGGATTGCTTCATAATTCATTTCAGATTGTTCCTGTCCTCTCCTGTGGCCGGTGGCTGGTTAGTGCACAGAGCAGACCTCGTCTCTCCAGCAGGCCTGTGTATCTCAGTGGGGGAGGAGGAGGTGGAAGAAGTGGAGGTGGATGGAGCAGAGAGCTTTCTGCAATCACCTCGACCTGCTCGGACAATGCTGGCATCTTTAATCAGCTCTCCTCCCCTCCACATCCCGTAACCAGGGCAACAGCCGGAGCCATTTGTCTGGCCTGAGGAGAAAGGCAGGGAATTGACTAATGGCTGGCAGGCATGGAGAGAGAGAGAGTGAGACCGAAGAGAGAAATCTGAGTGTGGCTAACATGGAACTAAATTTAATGGAATTCTTTCTCCTCATATTAGACGTTTTTGACCTAGCATGGATGTAGACGAGCAGGAGGCTTTACATTTTACGTGTGTTCTTGGCATTAAGGTACATCACTGGAACAGGAGCATGATCTGTCATGCATATGGATGTTAGCACTGAAGTGAGGAGATGTAAGGAGAAGGAGCTCATCTACACTCTCCTAACCTTAGGATGGAACGAATGTCATGTTTTGAGTACAGCTATTACATCATCAACCATTTTGAATATCCAGTGTTTTCACTACAGCCTCAGTAGCACTCTGTTTACACAGCTGATGAAGGACCCCTTACCATCACACCCATATGTGGTTCTTCCCCAAACTGTTGCCTCAAAGTTGGAAGCACACAATTGTATAGAATGTCTCTGTATGCTGTAGATTTACATTTTCCCTTCACTGGAACAAAGAGGTCCAAACCTGTTCTAGCATGATAACGCCCCTGTGCACAAAGCGAGCTCCATGAAGACATGGTGTGTGAAGGTTGGAGTGGAAGAACTCGAGTGTCCTGCACAGAGCCCTGACCTCAACCCCACTGAACACCTTTGGGATGAACTGGAACACTGACTGCACCCCAGACCTCCTCACCAACATCAGCGCCTGATCTCACTAATGCTCTTGTAGCTGAATGGATGAATAATGCATTCATATTCATTTACATCCCTAGTGCAGATTGTCCTGGTTTAATATAGACTGTAGCATTCTCAGTTTAAATATAAACAAGAGGAAATTCATTTATCTCATCATCGTTCCTCATCATGTTTAGTTCTGATTTCTGCTCACTGGGGAATTTTATGTCTTTTAATCCTCTCTTTCATCATCATCACCTCTCTCTCCTGCTTAACAACTCTGCTCCTTGTTCAAGAAAAACTCAGAGTAAAAAGGAAGAGATATAGACAGTATAATATGGAGGTGAGAGATAGAGTATCGATTGGATCTTGAGTTAGTCAGGTCTAAATGGAAGCGTGAGGCCAGTCGAGCCACAGGGGGTTCTCCAGAGGCTCAATTTTCTGGACCTTGTTCTGCTCTTGACTAAAAGGTCAGCAAAGATTAGTGAGCGTTAGCCCGGCTCATAGCATGGCTGTATCTGTGACAGATTGATCTTTTCTTCTTTTTATTTCCTCTCCCTTCTTTCTTTCAGCTTTCTTTCAGTTTGAGGTTTGGAAAGACTCGAGAACCAAGATCTCCCCACTTCTGATGTTGCTCAGTTAGTGGCTAGTTGCAGTTAGGTTAGTATTAGCGCTAAATCTGTAGAGAGATTTTTCCTACAGCTGGAGGACGTACAATTTCATCTTGGCCCAACATCTCTGCTAGTGCTAATGCTAATAATCAAACAGCTCATTCTTATTCTCCAAATTGAGCATCACCATCTTGGAGCCCAAGACTGTGTGCTACACTTTTAGGAAAAAAACTGTTGATCAGTCATACTTTGGGATATCCTAGCTTTCTTATGTAGCTTTAGCTGTGGAACTTGAAAGGAATTGTCTCTGCATAAATGAATAACTACTAAAAAACATTTTGAGCCAAATTTCCAAGTTTGTTCTATACCTGTCCAAAACCTTTTCAACCACACCTTGATAAAGGTTAGGTTAGCTTTCTCTTGTGAGACTATCAAGGCTAGCTTTCACTCACAAGGTTAGCTTTCACTCTCAAGGTTCGCTTTCACTCTCTGGATTAGGTTTTTGATCACTAGGTTAGCTTTGAGTCATTAGCCTGCTTGGAATTGAAAAGGAGGTTCAAGAGTAAACATCAGCTCAGTGTGAGGAAAAAGAAAAGGTGACATGAGCCTTGTGATTGGTCATAGGAGATTATTATGCAAGCTTTACTTAATATTAGCTCCGTCCACTTTGCATAAAGACACCTTAGAGTCACAAGACCAACATTAGTAATATATGCATCTGCATCTCCATCCTCCACTCATCTGCATGTGTCTCTGTCTTCTTATCCGCATCTCTGTCTTCCGCTCATCTGCATCTCCGACCTCTGCTCATCCTCTTCTCCATCCTCCGCTCATCCGCGTCCACGTCCTCCGCTCATCCGCGTCCACGTCCTCCGCTCATCCGCGTCCACGTCCTCCACTCATCCGCATCTGCGTCCTCGTGACCTGCTGCTTATTGACTTCTTCATTCGCTTATTTAGTTTGATTCATTCATTGAGTCGCTCGCTGCAGGCGCTAATTACTGAACTGGAATATGAGCAGAGAAAGCCAATCTACATCTAGCCAGGAGTACACATTGTTTTTTCCATTCATTGTTTTACATTCACACACACACACACACACACACAAACATATGCACACACGCTTGTAATCTCTGACACCTGGCAGCATATGTTCATGTGTACATCTCAATGTTTTTGCCTGTTTGTTCCACTGAGAACCTGACAGAAGAACCCAGCACTGTGGAAAATTCAATGTCATTCTCTCTCTCTCTCTCTCTCTCTCTCTCTCCCGCTCTCCTTCTGCCTCTTTCTCTCTCTCTCTCTCTCTCTCTCCCGCTCTCCTTCTGCCTCTCTCTCTCTCTCTCTCTCTCTGTCCATTATCGACACCCTGTTGTTTAAATGGCTTTGCCGGAACCTTTGACATGCTGTCAGTGTTTTGGAGATTACACTCGTCCTCCGTCTCCATGACAGAGAGCAAAGCAACAGAAGAAAAGATAAAAGGATACTTGAGGAGAAAAAAGGTCTGAATGATGGACTGATCTATTACAGCTCAGTTCTGTGAAAGAATTTGTCCAAAGTGACAGTCTTAATCCCATTCAGCGGACATGTGTGGATGTGTGAGTCTCCAAACGTCACTTTTTTATTTGCACATGAAAACTAATACATGTCATCTGAGGCAGGTAATGTGTTTCAGAATCCCTCTGCATATTAGTTTATGCATTTAAATGGGCCCTAATGTCATTGCACTCAGTCCATGTGTTTGGGTTTGTTATTTGCGTCAGGTTCTTCGTAAGGTCGGCTCATTTTAGTCTGAAAAAAAAAAGCCAGAACCCGTCAACGTGATGAAACAAGACAAAAATATGGATTAAACACAGGACATTTTTAATCAATCCTGATCCAGAGTTTAGATCTGATTCCTGCATGCTGGTTCTAATCATATTCATAATCACAGCACTGTTCCCAGCGTGCAGAAACGCAGGAACCGGGCCATCAGAGAGCATGGGGACGCCCTGGCCACCAATTTCCAACAATCTGCCCTTCCAGATTGCTCTTTGGCCACCAGTTTCCTCTAATCCAGGGGGAATGTATTTGATGCAATATCAGGCGAGGGATTAGAGTTTTAATTCACTGAAAGCTGTCATTTGGGAACATGTAATGAAAAACAAAAATACACAACATATGTTACAAAATAAAGCTGCAGAGTTTCCAGTGTTGAAATCGTTTATATACTTTATTGGCTTTAATTGAGTTTGTGTATTTGGATATGTCTTCTCTGAATGCTGTACTCAAGAACTAGTAGTGGGCTATTTAATAAATAAATAAATAAATAAATAAATAAATAAATACTACTATTACTACTACTACTACTAATAATAATAATATTGTCGCTATTGTCGTCATTATTATTATTATTATTATTATTATTATTATTATTAGTGCTATATGCATCTGTTAAAATATCACATGGTCTTTGAAATACTTATTTTATTTTATTTCATTTCGTTCTATAATTTTTTAAAAATTTATTTATTGTAAGTACTAAAACTTTGAGAAGGCTTTTACTGGAGTTTTTCTTCCTTCCTTCCTTCCTGCATATATATATATATATATATATATATATATATATATTTCATAATAAAGTATAGGTTAATATTTTTAACCTATTTTAACCTGTTTTTATTCCACTCACCATTTTCATCATATTTACCTACTTTCTTTTTAAAATGTACCTTTTCGTTCTGATTCCTGTGGTCTTGCTACACTGTATGTTCTAAATGGAAAAACTTTATATACATAAAGCTTACTAGTTAAACAAAATTCATAAACCATGATCCCAACGCAGACTTTCGACTTCGACGCACCACCAGTGGAGAGAAAACACCATCGCTATCGTCAGCCCATGCACCATGTCATAAACGGACAGAAAGAGCCCAATGGCTTGGAATGTGCGATTTATTATCCATCACATTTGGATTATATGTGAGATTAGTTTTGCTGCTTTCTCACTCCAGTTTGACATGAGGCACCTGTGGAGATATGTGGGTGGATGGTCCACTCAGTGAAGTGGAACCTCTCCAAGTTATGCCATGGCAACAGCGTTTTCAGCTCGAAAACAACCTCCATCACATATGCTGCTGTCTTTATTAGAGACTGACAGGCAGGCAGTGGGTTATACGTACCGTATGCCTTGCAGAATTCTGATTTACTGTGCTGCCTTACACAACAGTGACGAGGAGATGCCATATTTCAGTCTGAGAATGTATCGATCAACCTCCTCAGAGCCTGGTCAGAGCCTGGGACCAATTTTTAGAGCATCAATACAATCAGGAAGATGATCGTAGATCTGCGTTCTGGCTCAGAGATAAATACGGGTTCGAAGACCCTTGCAAATATTAGGATGCACATATCAGCATTAAATTCTCTTTTAATTGCCCTGGAAGCCATCCCAGTGACTGTGAGCTGCTGCACAAAGCCTCGGCTTTTGAATTACAGTTGGCGCAGTACAGTTGAGCATTTGTACTCTGCCTTTGGCTTCTTGCAGAGTACTAACAATGCTAAGCATAATGTAATTAATTAAATTTAGCGCAAAGAGCT
This sequence comes from Pangasianodon hypophthalmus, assembly GCF_027358585.1. NCBI lineage: Eukaryota > Metazoa > Chordata > Actinopteri > Siluriformes > Pangasiidae > Pangasianodon > Pangasianodon hypophthalmus. Next base: position 1,863,399 of record NC_069737.1, on the reverse strand, counting down.
CTGAGCTCAAGGGAATATATGGGGCTCTGGCATGCAGAGCTGCGCATTTGCACAATTATCAAGCTCCTGGAATTGTTCAGAATAAAGCAACACAGTTTTTTTTTTGAGAAGTTGATTTTTTGTTTTCAGATGCTGCTTTACATCTAATCAGTTCTCTGTATTCCAGAGGCATAGCCATGGGTGGTTAATATAACATTTACATAGCACAGCGGATTATACGCGTGTCAAACCACATTGTTTTTGCACAGTAATTGTACTATAATGATGTTCATAAGGTCAAGATTACGATCTTCATATTTAACCGCTCCATACACCAAATGACCATGTTCATTTAATGACATTTTATTGCCTACCTGCTGTTATGGTGAGAAACATCAATCAGGATCATGTATTTTTCTATTTCTGTTTGAAAGATGCTAGGTAGCTAGATGCGGAGCTTAGGGATATCAGTGTCAAATATTGATGACTAGTATTTTACTTTAGTCATTTTCAGTGGAAAGACTGTGCCTTACATAATAAAATAAGAAACATACATAATAAAAAGAAAAAAAATCATGCCATCACCTTGCTTACTGCTCTCTGGCACCCATCCAAAGTGCATAAGTGCATCAAACATCAATATAATTGTACAGATCATGCAGTAATTTTATTTAATATATAACCTCATTCCCCCTTAAATTAATTCCTAGCCAATCCCCGCTTTATAAGAAGAGCATCCAATCTTGTCTTAGATGATTGAGAAGCAATTCCAAATTATATTCCTCCGTCATGACGCAATGACACAGGAACGGACTTCTTTCCCTAATGGAGTATTGAAAAAGACATTCAGCATCTTTGATTCACATTCACTGTAAACATCAGGCTTTATTACGATTGATTGACCAGACAGGAAATATGAAGTGAATAGAGTTAGGAAGTGATTGGATCTTGAGACGGGTTTCAGAGAACTGTGTTCTCTTTTTGTCCTGAACAACAGACAAATTTGTGGAATTGTTTTCCGTCCTCATGGTCATGGTTGTCACTAATACAAACCAGTGCTTTGATTTTTAAATTACAGTAGATGCAGTACGCTTTGCGGTTTCTCTAACATAACAAGCTGTGAGGTTTCTTTGTCGTATTAACTTCAAGAGAGGGGAAAATAGTGAATACGCTGTTGATTATTTTTCCATAACAGCACAAACACTAAGTATTTTAATTCCTTATTTAGAGAACTCTGAGCTGGGAAAATGTTATAAGAACTACCATACTGGTCTTCCATTCCTCCAGCAGCAATATTCCATCATTTTTCATCATGATGTAATTAATAGCAAGAGAAATAATCTCTACATAATAATACTTGAGTCCTGAAAAGACGTTTAGCATCTTTATGCATGCTTTATTGTTATTGATAGTCCAGCTAGGAGTTGTGAGGGGAGTGAGGAGAATGCTGTGAGTTAAGGCATGATTTGATCTGCTGTTGCAGCTATACCAGAACTTTTGGATTTGTTTCTTGGAAATCGTGGACTTGATTGTCACTAACAGTGACTAATGATCCCATCCATTCTAGCTGTGGGGTGTTTGAGGATTTTGTAAGTGTGTTTCTTAGCAGCAGTATCAAACACAATGACCATTTTGGCCGGTCAAGTTGGACTTAACCTGCGGATATAAATTTTTATCCTGCAGTGCAAAATCATGGTCAGCTTGTTCCATAATTCTATTCTTAACACTTTTCCAAGTGAACCAAATATAACCGCAGGCTAACTGTCCACCCCGCCCCCTGTCCGAACAAAATCAGCTTCCAAAACTCTGTCCATGCGATTTTGTTCCTTTTAATGGAATTTGACTGTTGTATCTGGTCCGACTATAATGATACTTCACCTCCAGTTGCTTTGACATATTGGTGTGTCATGCTAATGGGTTCTATTTGAATATAAAATGGCTGCCTTGCTTGCTCATTGCTCATCCATCCTCTGTGATATCCACCCACTGAAATCAATCAGTCAGGAGATCCATACCTGTCTTGCTATCTACTTACTGTTGACAGAGGCGTGATTGCTTTTATTGTCACTTCTGCTGTCATTTTCAAATTATTTTCAACACTAATTGTGTAGAAAGAGGAGAGAATGCACTCGATATTAACTTCAGTCTTAGAGTATTGAAGTAGAAGCCAAACTGCCTCAAAAGGTTGTTTTTTTGTTGTTGTTTTTTTTCTGCTCTCTGTGTCTTTCCTCACCTCTTCAGTCCAACCTTCTGCTTTTTCCCAGTGAGTTAGTGCTATGCAGGAGGCTTTCTGTGCCATTTTAGCTTCCAAAAGGTGCACTCTGACTTTTACTTAAATTATGTAACTCAAATTGATCACCCCATACCACCTCCACCAACTTCACCACCAAGTAGGGGCAACTGTTGTCACTGTAGTCTTTGTTGTAAGGTTTGATGTTTTTTTTTTGTCTTTTCTTCAAGTTTCTTTTCCATTTATTATGTTTTCTTTATGTCTACTTATTCCCTTAATTTTTACACACCTCAGTAAAATGCTTAAGAAACATTTACATTTATATGGCGTTTGGCAGATACCCTTATCCAGAGCGATTTACAGAAGTGTTCTCTATCGATAGATACATCCTCATAATGGTTCACTAGGTCAGGTACAAAGAGTACTATCAGTCAAAAAACCCTGTAGGGGAGGTGGTATAGTATGAAATACACACAAGACAAATCAAGAATTATTTTTAAATAACAAATTGATAATTTAAGTACTTCCACTGGTTGGTTTTTAGTCATCTTTTGAAGACAGCTGCATGTTCAGACATGTAGGGGAATTTCATTCCACCAACCAAATGCCATAACAGAGAAGAGCCTTAATGCAGGTCTTTCTTGTACCCTGAGAGAAGTTGGGTCTGATCGAGCAGTGCTAGAGGACCGGAGGGAGAGTGGTGAAGGGGGTGATAAGTGCTTTAAGGTAGGTGGGTGCTGGTCCATTTTACAGCTTTGTAGGCAAGCATCAGTTTTAAATCTGATGCGGGTAGCCACAGGAAGCCACTGGAGGAAGCATATCAGTAGGGTGGTGTGAAAGAACTTGGGAAGATTGAAAACCTGTCATGCAGCTGGCTAGATCTGGATTGATTGCAGTGGTCGAATGCCACGCAGAGGCAGACCTAAGTCATACTTTCATTTCCTACAACTATTAAAAAATTTATAAAATGTTGTTGAATGAGCATAATTTCATAATTTGGCTTTTGGTGAAGGAAAAGGAAGATTTGATTCTGTCCCCCAAATGCTCATCTGCATGTTTGCTCTCATGCTGGTTCTTCTGTACCCTACTCAATGGTCATTTTTTTTTTGGTTAACAGTTCTAGTTGACATTCTAGCTGAATAGTAAACCCTGTGTTGTAGGGTTCTACATACTCAGAATATATACTGATTACCTTAAAGAAACAAACTAAAGGTGCTAGGTGAAACCCTTTTAGTAAGAATGTATTCTGAGTTACATCTTCCTCTGAACTCTATTACAGCTGGAACTGCGTTCATTGACCTCAAGACTTTTTGTGCCTGCAACTTGTAAAAGGCTTTCAGAGAGCATAATGCTTTTGCTCTGCTTTCTTCCCCCTTTTATTTCACAGGATCCTCAGATCATGGGACAATAATAGACCCCCTTAATGCTGTACTCAGTAAGGAAAATATATAATCTTAATTCTGAATGTTGGAATAATATAATGACACAGGGATTTTTCTTGCACAGTATTACAACTCTGTCTGGCCCATTTTCAGCATGGGGATCAGCACAGAGCACTCCTATCTACTGATGAGCACAAATTACAGCTTTTGCGGCTGACCGCAAGGCTCGAATCTGTCTCCATCACTTAAAGGTCTACCTGAGGCTTTGTGACGACTGTGTAGAGCAACGGTCTGAGAGACCCAGAGAGACAGAGAAGAGAAGATCTGAAGCCAGTATAAAGTAGCACCAGCTCTTGTCTGCTCTTGAGTTGGCCTGGAGGGAGGCAGCTGTGCATGGCTGCTTTAATAATCAGAAGGTTCAAAGGATCCAACATCTATAGTAGCTGTCCTCAATATTTTATTACATTAAAATGAAAGCAGCCAGCTTCATGCTCAATCAGCTTGCTGCTGCTAAGCACTGGAGAGAATGTGCTTATAAAGCTAGTGCTGGGGTTTGAGAGATAGAAAAGAAGAGCTTTCTTGACTAATGCTTTGGACTTGCTGTTTTAGTTGCCCTCATCTCATCCTCTACCCACAACCAAGCTGAAGCCATAGATTGGTTCTGCCAGAGAGCATTGCCGATCAAAGGGTCCAGGGCTAAACTGTCAGAGAAGGGGCACTTTTCATGCATCGGTCACTTCTCTTTGCGAACAGGTCACTTGTGTGTGGTCCACAATGACAGCTCCGTAAATGGGATCAAATCAATGGGAACATTCTGTTCCGCTGCATTTGGAGTGGGATAAATATTGACCTTATTTCCAAGGAGTACTAATATTTGCTCCTGAGTGATTTTTGGGTTTAGTCTATATAAAAGTAACTCTAAATATGTTGTTAAAATCAGGAAATAAAAAAGTGGATAATCAGTGACAGGACAATTGAAACTCTCTGTGTGATTCATTTGAGAAATAATTCTATTTTGGTTCATGAGGCTCAAATATGCTTTGTTGGTAACACTGGAGAATTTGAGTGACAGAAGCCAAGATTGGTGTGATTGTTTACTATGTAGTTCCCTATCAAACTGCCAAATATTTTGATGATTACTCATTAAAATGTATCTCAAATGCTTGGTGAAACTTGATGGCCCATTGGCTACCATCACTTTTAAGTAATTCTTAAATCTTAAAAACAGATTTGCCAGCGTCTTCCGCTAAAGAACAGCTTAAATTATTTCTGACAGGAAGTATATTCTGTCCACACACACACGCGCACACACAGACACACACACGGGCTGACATTTGCAGAAGTGTCAAGCAGGTTGCATATGGCCAGGGAAGGCAGGATGGTGGCGGTAATTGCACCTGACAAGGTGTGGGGTCTCAGCGGCTTAAACCATGCAAGCAGTTCTCCCTCTGTTGATCATGTCATGGGTGTGTGACGCGTCTCCATGCTGCCACTATAACCTCACGATAACCCCCTTTATTACCAGGCTGGTACAGTTCCATATAATATAGCACCTCTCTCAAACCCAGGTTCACTTAACAAAATCAGGCAAAAACAAAGAAATAACATTATCACACATAATCATCATTGCAAAACAAGGCTTATTAAGGAGGTAAGATGAATAGCCTGGTATAATCAGTGTACAATGAGCTGTATAATTGGTGGTTAATGTAATAGCATGGACGTACATTTAGAGGTGAGATCAATTGAAAAAATCTACAAAGGTAAATTATGTTCAGTCAAGCTTTATGTCTTTGCCTGCAAACACGTTTACCTTTTTTTTCACCTGTGTATATGAAATTCATACAGAAGATTAAAATTAATTTTTTGTTCTTTTGGCAAAGCAATGAAAATATAAATCTATTTGCACAATACATATACATTGAGTACTTTTTCATAGAGAAACAAAATTGTTCAATTTTCATAGAGCAAGATAATGAGACTACCCCAGCATAGTCTTCTCAAACATATTTACTCCTCAGACATATCACACACATTTAACACATTTTACCAAAATCAGTTAATCTGATTGACCTGATGATAATTTGCTAAAGACATGTCTCCTTTTAAGCTCGAGAAGTGACAGAGGAACCACAGTCTTGGCAAAAAAGTGGCTTTTAGGGCATGGACAGGAAGGGCTCAGGCTGGAATCTTGGTGTTGTGCCATCCATTATAAGCAACCAGCTGCTCAGATGGCAGAGTCGCCAGAGCATCATGCTTACCAGTGGCACAGCAAAGACAAAACCTCCCAGACAGGGGATGCTCATTACAAAGTTTGGCAGGCATAGGTGGTCTGGGAGTAACTGTATTAACAGCCCATCTGATGAACTCCCTCAAGGAAGTTCCACAGATCCATTGTGGCTCATGCTGGCATTACCTGGCCTGTAATTAAGCCACTTTCTCTGGCTGTAATCTCTGACCTTGGGGCCTGGGGCTAGATGAACCAGCTCACTTCAGCTTGTTCACATAGCACCCAGAGCAGTCGGTAGCAGTGGCTCTGTGTATGCAGTAATTATACCCCAGGCTTTGCACCATAGAACTGTCCACTGTGCCTTTCTGTGACCTTCTTCATGGGCTGGTTAACAAATCCAGGATTGACAGAGACTCTGATATATAGTCTCACTGGCTGAGTGGTTGCGAAGCAGCTCATTGATTGCACAGTGGCCTGTTGATAAATGGAGGTTTTGTCCATTCACCTGCAGTGGACTTTACGAAGAACAAAATGCCAAGGGTTTATTGAGCTGTTTAGTATTCTGGATAATACAGGAAATCCAGCAAACGGTGGGATTTGAATCTGGGCCACTTAGATGTCAAAGACAGCAGCAAGGACCTACTATTTTGAGTATGAAGTGGTCATGAAAAACAGGTATTTTCCGAAATGCTGAGCTGCTGACTGACTGATCCATAAGGGATCAGTAGATAAGGCTTCTGGCTAGTAATTGTAGTCCTGGTACTTCCAAGTTGAGTCCTTGAGCAAGGTATTTAACCTTCAGTTGTATGTTGGTCTAGATAAAAGTGTCTGTCCGATCAGTTGCTGAAATGTCATCTGTACACAAAGTGTCGATATTCACCAAAAATATGGACCAGCAACCAGCCAATTGGCTAGATGTACAGCACTGACTAAACCAAGCTTGTTTTACAGCATCCGGGGTATAGGCGTAAACTTGAGCCAGTTTGCTTGGCAAGCAGCAGGAGACCACATTGATCTTGGCATTGGCAGTCAGGCATGTTGAAGCACATGGAGTTTGGTTGCATGGAGGTGCTGGTTGATGAGTGTAAAAATAATCTTGGCCATGCCTCTGATGTTCATGGACCTGACCAGGTTTACTTGAACCACCTGACTGATCAATGGATCTGAGTAGTTTTCACAATATAACACGTCTTTTCTTCTGTCTTTCTTTTTGTCACCTCTTCTTCTTCTATCTTTACCAGCTAGTGAGTAGTGAGAGGGTATTTTTTTAAACCTGATTCCACCTGCAACCCCTCAATAATCAGATATGACTATATACAGGACTTAAGAGGATTGTGCAGAACATGAGAAAGTGATGAGTTTAATAAGAGTGTGGAAAACTTTAATCTGTAGGCTTACTTTGTGGCTTCTCTCCATTTCTCTTTCCAATATTATTTGTGCTATTTGTGCTATATTATACTCACTAAAGTGTTTGCAGGTGTGAGTGTTTCTTGATTGGTCGGGAAATTGCAGGTCTGATTTGATAGACCTTTTTTGTTGGTTCTAACTGAGGTTGTTTTACCTATGTAGTTCTTTGTTCGAGAAAATATAGGATAATATTTGTAAGGTAGCATTATACATTTCAATACAGTCATTAATTTAATGTCAATAAACCAGTCAGTTAATAGATTCTACAGATAGTTTCTACAAATAAATATGAAGCCATCATGTTTCAGAACCATTTCTATTATTCACTGAGATGATCAAGTATTTCCTAAACTGTATTTGTTGATTTGTGTTATAGAAATAAATGCATTTTTATCTGCAGGTAACTGCATTTTCACATAATTTGGTGCAGACCGTCATAAAGCTGCTTCCATCATGGTTCTTTCAGAGGGGGATTGAGACACCTGATTTTTGACGACTATACTAAAGATCACATTTTGATTAGTCTGTAACAGACAAGCTTGCTGTGAAAGCGACATTAAACTCACCTCATCTGAGTCATTCTGTGTATCTCTCTCTTTTGCATGCAAATACAATCCTTCCTCCACATAACTTCTGAGAAATTGAATCACATTAGCAAGCAGCCAGCTGCTTCTTTTGCATATCCTCTTGCCACTGTTTGCAGAGACCAAGGCGAAGGCCAAATGACCCATGCAACACTAATTGAATCATTTTGTGATGGGAAAATAGTTTTGCTTAGGCAGTTGCTAATTTGTGTAATGGAATCTTTTTTTTTTTTTTTTTGAATGCTTGGACATTCATGGCTGACCCAAGGAGATTAATAATAATCCACTGGGTTGTTTTCAGTCATTCAGACCATGAGCATATTGGTCACGTGCTGGATTCATAACAGCAACTGAAATCAGTGAAAAAAAAAAATATATAAGTGGTTCTTCTTCTTCTGCTTCTGCGTCACATTCTGGAAGCACCTTTTGTGAGCCAAATAAATGGATCATGAAGAGCGGGTATTCTGTGATCGCTTAACCCCATGAGCCTTTGCAAATTGTTTTTAAAATGGCACTTCAATTTCATTCTTTCTGCTGTCCTAGTATGATTATGGGTTCTGCAGAAGCAATATGGAGTTATTTCAGTTATTTCATGATCCTTCATGAGCCTCGTTCCACTGGTACAAGACATTCAATTAAGTGGTTACCCAGCAGTTTATTTCAGTAGGCCGTATGTTAATCCTTGATCTAAGTGTGGGTAAAACAGAGATCCAATCTTAGCCCAGTAAATAGGTTCCATTCACGACTGAAAGAGCTTCTGGTGTTCTAAACATCACAATACACTGACCAAATGCTAGTTTCAATATTCACCAGCATTGATCTAAAGAGAAGTGCGTTCAGTGTACACTGAGGTCTGTGCTTGAGACGATCGATTCCTCATCCCAAGTGGCCATGTTTTTATGCTTCAGTGTAATGGAACATGATGGAAAATGCTGCTCCCATTTGAGCTCTTTTGTTTTCTCTCTGATGGCAAAGATGGCCTTAAGGACTCTGGCATGTCTGCTGAGAATAATTTACCATCTTCTAAAGCATTTTTATAATAGGACATTTTATAGTATTTTGCTCTTTGCAGCGTTATTATAGTCATTTTTGCGGTCACTTGCTCATGTGGCCCAATTAGCAGGCGAGCTAGTATGAACATACAAATGAAAATAGACTTTACCTTTTGTGTACAAGTTGTGTTTTGTGTGTCTTCTTATCCGTGAATGAGAACATCAGAACATTTTGTTGCAGTATTTGTTATGGTTTTCAAATCGTGTACACAATCAAGTCTGCAAAAATCTGAAGGTAGAAACTGAAGGAGGCCATGAGAGTGGAATTGACTTTGCAGGGTTTTCTTTTCATATTAACCTTCACAATTTGAAATTGCTGGCTCATGACAATAATCTCTCTATTAACTCCTTTAAACGCTATGAGGAACATGTGAAATAATTGCAACTGTACCTTTAATCATAAAGAATCACCATTTTGTAAACATCTAAACAGGTTTTACATTGGTGGAAAATGAAAGTATTCATGTCTTAAAAAAGGAATTGTTTGTTTGTATACTTGTAATATAATTTCTGCTAAATAATGAATATATAAAGAGGTTCTCTTGGTTTTATTGAGCCAAAAGAAACAAGCATACTGACACGGGTGTAATGTTCAAGAAGTGGAAATACAATGAGGTCGTTTACTGCACTGAGATATCACTGAAATGCAATAATGCAAATCAGATTTGTCTCCTTACTCCTCTGTGTTGGTGGTTTTTAAAAACATTATGGATCTGCAGTTATATGCTACGAGACTGCTGGATGTGTTCGAAACTGAAGGAGAAAGTAGAAAATATTTTCCCTTGTTTTGGCTCTGACGAAAGCATTACAAGCTTTTCAGGCACTATACAGGGCGTCCCAAAAGTCTCCATACATAGGAGAAAGTAACACTTTTTCCCCAAATGTCTTCCAAAATTTTTTCGATAGTTTATATGTACGTTTTTTATAAGATAGCCTTTAAGAATGCCTTTGACAAACGAAGAACGTATTGAAATCATTCTCATGGCTAGTTAGAGAAGTTGTCATAAGGTTGTGATGGACTTCAGCATGAAACATGTCAAACACATCACACACGACACTGCTGTCAAACTTAATGACAAATTCAAAAAGACTGGAAGTGTTGCGGACCAACCGAGAAGTGGACATCCACGAACATCCACTGACGAAGACACAACCGACGTGGTGTTTGAATGTAACCTTGATATGTATGAATGTGGCTTTGTAGTAAGCAGCGTCTGATCTCAGCTCAAACATCATAATACAGTGGCTTTTCATCCTCACTGTTGTTTCATAGAGAAACAATAAAAATGAGTTGTCTGCTGTTTATGAGATGTGCCAGGTCGATGTGTTTGGGATGCAGAGACGCTAGGCCTGGATGCCCGGGAGTCACGAGGTGGCGAGGGGCCATGCTTTGGTCCATGTCTCTGGGGCATTTGATAGACCAACTCCATCTGCATTTATTTCTTCAGTTATTTATGCAGAGGGTTGGAGCGATGCTCGATGCTCGAGTCTGACAAACAGAGCGAGAGAGAGAGAGAGAGCTGCAGCACAACCACGCTAAAGCACAGATCATTTGTCTTCTTGCTCTGAAGTCTGACTTGGGCTTTTAACTAGCTTGTGTTCATGAAGCATGGCCTGCCACAACCACAGTCCTTTAATCCCAAAGAGTTTAGATTGCAGCGATGTTTGCAAATCAGTGAGATCTACTTTTCTGCTGTCCAGCTCCAGTGAAAATAATGTTGAAATAGAAACCACAAATACCAGTTTCAATGAATTAATAGCTGAAATTTACCAAATGGTAGATATTCCACTGTTCATCATAAGCACAGGTGATACCCGAATTCTTTACTCAACTAAAATTACTCATTTAAACAAATCCTCTGCTAAAGGCTGAAGTACAGCTTTTAATTCTTCACTTAACTTAAAGTAGAAAAGTATAAACTCTTAAATTTAGCTAAAGTTCCTTTTGAAATTCGTATATTAGACTGATTTTAGTTTCTGATGGTGAAGTAATGCCTTTCTCAAGGAACCAAGAAAAGTGGGAAAATGTTAGTCAAGTCTAACTAACAGCAGCTTTAGTCCTAATCTCTCAAAAGATAACTAACTAACTAAATGCTAATTCAGTGAAGATAGCTGTGCTAATACAAACTGAGTGAAGCTGTAATCAAGATTAAATTAGGCATCATATACAGCTAAGAGTCTATGATAGAGTGCGTATGAGTTCACACAACAAGCAAAATGTTTGATTTCAGGGGTTTTTTTTTTTTTGGTTATTTTTATATCTCATCCCCAAGAACAAAATGTATGTTGTAAATATTGTAATATAATGTGATTGGAGATTGGTTATATACACCACAACATAATAATATTAATATATGAATAAAATCTTATCTTTCATCAGCATTTGATTCTGCTATTGAAAGTATCTAGTTATGGTTAGAGATGATTTTTTTTACTGCTTAAATAGCGCACAGCAACACGGAGTGAAACACACTGAAAAAGGACCAAGGTGACAAGTTAATGTATACTGAATCAGACAAAGGCTGCAATAGTTAAAAGCTTAAAGTATGTGAAGGTGTTTGCATCACAAGACACCAAAGAAGTGTTGAGCACCGCCTCAAATTAAGGTTTTCTTTTCTGCTCCCTCAAGGCTGTGCATTCACTACTGACTAAAAGCTCTGCAATTTATGGCTATGACGTTTGATCACTCAGAAGCTCAAGGATGTTTTATCGCATGAAGAGAACTGACTTCATTGGGGCTTTTCAGATGAATTGATTCTGATTGTTTCGGAGGTGCATCTGATGTGCTGTCGGATTATTAGGTCCTCTTGCCTTCTACTGATGTCTGTCATAACATCACATCCACCCATTATTCAGGTCACTTTAGTGTCTGGTTTGTTGCAGCCCATCCGCTTCTCTACAGGAAGTGTTCAGCAGTAGAAAGCGACCACTTCAGAACAACCACTGATCTGATATTAATTGTTTTGTTGTTGTTGTTGTTGTTGTTTTATCACCACAGCAGTGACACTGACATGGTAGAGGTTCAGGGTGGGATGTAATTGTGTGAGGAGATGGAACGCAAAACAGGAAGAGTTCACAATGCATCTGTCATTTAATGTTTAATGTATTAAAGCTGTAGCTCTTCACAAAGACCTGTCATCAACTAGCATCTCTCTGGGGCAGTTTTGATAGCAATTTGTGTGTGTGTGTGTGTGTGTGTGTGTGTGGTATCCCGCAGTCCCAGTGCACTCGTCAGCTTTGACACTCGTGTGGTCGTGATGAAACCCAGCTCCATCTCACTTCAGAGCTCTCCCTCTTTGTCTTTCTCTTTTTTTCTTTCCCTGTTCTCCAGTTAGGTGTGACAGATGACTCTATGACTGTCCTTCTGTACACACACACACACAAACACACACACACACACACACACACACAATACCTCTCAGAGCTTGTGGCATACTCGTAAAAATCCTAGTATACGTTGTCATTTTGAACTCTAAAATCAAAAGTCTAAACTGTAAACTCTAAACTGTAAATGATAAACTCTATTCTATACTGTAAACTCTAAAACGTAAACTCTAAACTGTAAACTGTGATCTCTAAACTCTAAACTCCCAACTATAAACTCTAAACTGTAAACTGTGATCTCTAAACTCTAAACTCCCAACTATAAACTCTAAACTGTAAAATCAAAAGTCTAAACTGTAAACTCTTAACTGTGCTCTGTGAAACATATATTCTGTAGACCATTAACAAGCAACTTTCTTTCTTTCTTTCTCCATTCCTCTCTTCCTTCCTTCCTTCCTTCCTCCCTTCCTCTCTTCCTTCCTTTTTCCACCACTTCCACTGGTGTAAGAAGCCATGCTGTAGAGGATGTGCCTCTATAACTTTCCTCTGACTCCGACTGAATGTTAAAAATGAGAAAAAAAATAAATCTCCTGCTCTGTCTATAGATTTTTTTTTTTTGTGCGTGTGTGTGTGTGTGTGTGTGTGTGTGTGTGTGTGTGCGCGAGTCCTGGTTCTCTGTGCAAGGCGTAATCCGCTCCGGCTGCTGGTTTTTAAAGAGTCACGTGGAGCGTGTGTGAATATTGGAGTTAAACTAAAGCGTGCTCTCTCTCCGTCACATCCCGTATCCGTGTCTGGGATCAGATCTGATCTCCGTGTTTTGGCCTCAGGCTTTCCTCGCTGATCCTTCAGCACTGTTAGTCATTCGTTTGCTTATTTTATTTGGAGGGAAAAAGCTGTATTCTTTCAGAGTAGCTTAATGTTATGTGTATATATTTATTGTGTGTGTGTGTGTTGGTTATTATGGAAGCATAAACCAGTGTATTTGATTACACAATTGTGTAGACACTTTATTCGCTTACAGCAAAACCAATTTTCCGTTACGTCCCAGCTGCACAGTTCCCTGTGATGTGTCCTCTAGCATTTTACAGCGTATGAATCCGGGTGTGTTCTCAGCACCACTGACACTTTCCTTAAACTCTATTTTATTTTGTAGATTAAATTCCGGAGAGGAGCGCTGATAGACAGCTAAATGCTCACGGATCTCTAACAGGAAACCCGGAAACCTTTCCTCTCAAAGAGCCGGACTTTGCTGTAAAACACTGTCTGTCTTTTATTCATTTAAACATTTTAAAGTGGAAATTTGATTAAAAACCATTTGTAGAAATTCCCTTAATTCCTTAAAATCATATCTTAAACCTGATCTATTAGTTCATATAGTGAACTATAGTTTATTATAGTTAGCCAGAAAAATAAAAAAAAATAAAAATAAATAAAATTATACTTTTAATCAATCAAAAACATTTAAACAAAATTAAATTGAATAAAATTAAATTAAAAGAAAAATACCACTTATTTACCAAAAATAAATAAATAAATAACTGATTTTTTTATATATATTATATATATAACATCCAGCTGTTTCTTTGAGCAGTCAGCAGGTGAAGAAAACCCATTTCATGATCCCATGACTTTGTTTCTTTGGTCTTCTTCGCTTTGAGAGGAAAATAAAGGTATGTTTTTAAAATATGCGCATTCTCCGGCATGTAATAAATACACTCTCATCCATGTCACATATCTAATTACACGGTCATGACGCTGGATTATAACGCTAACCTCCTACATGAACCAGATGTCACGGGAGAAAATCATTTTCCTTCAAAATGTCAGAAGTTGTATCTCAAGACATGGAGGATGACATCGACATTTCACTTCCTCTGTAAAACCTGCGCTCTTCTCTCTCTCTCTCTCTCTCTCTCTCTCTCTCACACTCTCTCTCTCTCTGTCTTTCTCTCTCTCTCCTCTCTCTCTTTCTCTCTCTCTCTCTCTCTTTTTTTTTCCAGAATTTGCACAACACCTTTTCTCTTGCAGTTCAAGGGATAAATGATATTCATATAGACAATGAAAACTTTTTTTAAATAATTTAAATAATAATTTAAAATAAATTCAAATGAAAATTCAACTTAAATTACTTAAATTCAAAATAAATTATAGCTATAATAACTAAATGGAATAAATGTAATTTACTTAAAGTTTAAAGAGAAATAAAATGTGCCATTTATTTATTTTTTGCAGTTAGATTTATTTATGAAAATAGAATTAGTATGGGAAAAATATAAAAAAAAAATAGATTGTCTATAATTATACATTCAAAGGAGTAATACGTATATTTTTAAAATATGTTTTTTTAATAGAATTTAAATAGAAGTTAAACAAAAGTACTGAAATAATATTCTTTAATGTAAAATTAATTACCTTTTTTAATTAGACCCAAATGAGAAAAATGCTATTTGTATGGAAAAAGGAAAGAAACGCAATGTAAATAAAATTATTTTTAAATATTTGTGATATTATTCCTTTATATAAATAGTACTGATATTTTAATTACATTTTTTTACATTTAAATTAAAATGGAAAACAAAACTATAAAAATAAAATAGTTTAATTTAAAACAAATTCCCATATTTTTATTATTTACATGGTACACAAATGGAAAAGAAAATTAT